>NC_056729.1:682751946-682929446 GCF_019279795.1 Protopterus annectens
GCCAGCTCAACGTTTAACCTTCAACGAAGGCACACCCATTTACAAATGTCTCTCGAACGCCTACCTAAACAAGGGGAGATGCATGCAGACTCAACACACAAGGCACTCCCCGCACTCCAGCCGAGGATCGAACGGGAGAACCTCTTGCTGTGAGGCAACAATGCTACCGTGTAATATTCTCTAAATTTTTAATTGTTAAACTGTAATCATACTGTTCTCCTTAGTGTAATATTCTCTAAACCTTTTAAGTGTTAAACTGTATTCATACTGTACTCCTTGGTGTAATATTCTCTAAACCTTTTAATTGTTAAACTGTATTCAAACTGTTCTCCTTAGAGCAATATTCTCTATACCTTTTATTGTTAAAAAGTGTTCATACTGTACTCCTTAGTGTAATATTCTATAAATGTTGTAATTGTTAAACAGTATTCATACTGTACTCCTTAGTGTAATATTCTCTAAACCTTTTAATTGTTAAACTGTATTCATACTGTACTCCTTAGTGCAATATTCTCTAAACCTTTTAATTGTTAAACTGTATTCATACTGTACTCCTTAGTGTAATATTCTCTAATCCTTTTAATTGTTAAACTGTATTCATACTCTACTCCTTACTGTAATATTCTCTAAACCTTTTAATTGTTAAACTGTATTCATAAAGTACTCCTTAGTGTAATATTCTCTAAACCTTCTAATTGTTAAACGGTATTCAAACTGTACTCCTTAGAGCAATATTCTCTAAACCTTTTATTGTTAAAAAGTGTTGATACTGTACTCCTTAGTGTAATATTCTCTAAATCTTTTAATTGTTAAACTGTATTCATAAAGTACTCCTTAGTGTAATATTCTCTAAACATTTTAATTGTTAAACGGTATTCATACTGTACTCCTTTGTGTAATATTCTCTAAACCTTTTAATTGTTCAACTGTATTCATACTGTGCTCATTTGTGTAATATTCTCTAATCCTTTTACTTGTTAAACTGTATTCATACTGTACTCCTTAGTGTTATATTCTCTAAACCTTTTAATTGTTAAACTGTATTCATACTGTACTACTTAGTGTAGTATTCTCTAAACCTTTTAATTGTTAAACTGTATTCATACTGTACTCCTTATTGTAATATTCTCTAAACCTTTTAATTGTTAAACTGTATTGATACTGCACACCTTAGTGTAATATTCTCTATTCCTTTTAATTGTTAAACTGTATTCATACTGTACGCCTTAGTGTAATATACTCTAAACCTTTTAATTGTTAAACTGTAATCATACTGCACTCCTTAGTGCAATATTCTCTAAACCTTTTAATTGTTAAACTGTATTCATACTGTACTCCTTAGTTTAATATTCTCTAAACCTTTTAATTCTTAAACTGTATTCATACTGCACTCCTTAGTGTAATATTCTCTAGACCTTTTTTAAACTGTATTCTTACTGTACTCCTTAGTGTAATATTCTCTAAACCTTTTAATTGTTAAACTGTATTCATACCTTACGCCTTAGTGTAATATTCCCTAAACCTTTTAATTGTTAATCTGTATTCATACTGTACGCCTTAGTGTAATATTCTCTAAACCTTTTAATTGTTAAACTGTATTCATACTGTACGCCTTAGTGTAATATTGTACTGTACTCCTTAGTGTAATATTATCTAAACCTTTTAATTGTTAAACTGTATTCATACTGTACTCCTTAGTGTAATAGTCTCTAAACCTTTTAATTGTTAAACTGTATTCATACTGTACTCCTTTGTGTAATATTCTCTAAACCTTTTAATTGTTAAACTGTATTCATACTGCACTCCTTAGTGTAATATTCCTTAAAGCTTTTAATTGTTAAACTGTATTCACACTGTACCCCTTAGTGTAATATTCTCTAAATTTTTAATTGTTAAACTGTATTCATACTGTACTCCTTAGTGTAATATTCTCTAAACCATTTAATTGTTAAACTGTATTCATACTGCATTCCTTAGTGTAATATTCTCTAAACCTTTAAATTGTTAATCTATATTCATACAGTACTCCTTAGTTAGATATTCTCTAAACCTTTTAATTGTTAAACTGTATTCATACTGTACTCCTTAGTGTAATATTCTCTAAACCTTTTAATTGTTAAACTGTATTCATACTGTACTCCTTAGTGTTGTTGTTGTCTTTCGGCTTTTCCGGGTTAGGGGTTGCCACAGCGGAACTCCGGTCCGCTAATGATTGGCAGTAGATTTTCACGAAAGCTGAGGTGCCACCTCGACGTTCAACCTTCAACGAAGGCAAGCCCATTTACACATGTCTTTCGAACGCCCACCCAACCGAGGGGAGGACATGCAGACTCCACACAGAAGGCACTCCCCGAACTCCAGCCGAGAATCGAATGGGAGAACATCTTGCTGTGAGGCAACAACGCTACCATTTAATATTCTCTAAATTTTTAATTGTTAAACTGTAATCATACTGTTCTCCTTAGTGTAATATTCTCTAAACCTTTTAAGTGTTAAACTGTATTCATACTGTACTCCTTGGTGTAATATTCTCTAAACCTTTTAATTATTAAACTGTATTCATACTGTACTCCTTAGTGCAATATTATCTAAACCGTTTAATTGTTAAACTGTATTCATACCGTACTACTTAGTGTAATATTCTCTAAACCTTTTAATTGTTAAACTGTATTCATACTGTACTCCTTAGTGTAATATTCTCTAAACCTTTTAATTGTTAAACTGTATTCATACTGTACTTCTTAGTGCAATATTTTCTAAACCTTTTAATTGTTAAACTGTATTAATACTGTACTCCTTAATGCAATATTCTCTAATCCTTTTAATTGTTAAACTGTATTCATACTGTACTCCTTAGTGTAATATTCTCTAAACCTTTTAATTGTTGAACTGTATTCATACTCTACTCCTTAGTGTAATATTTTATAAACCTTTTAATTGTTAAACTGTATTCATACTGTACTCCTTTGTGTAATATTCTCTAAACCTTTTAATTGTTCAACTGTATTCATACTGTACTCCTTAGTGTAATATTCTGTAAACCTTTTAATTGTTAAACTCTAGTCAGACTGCAGTCCTTAGTGTAATATTCTCTAAACCTTTTAATTGTTAAACTCTATTCAGACTGCAGTCCTTAGTGTAATATTCTCTAAACCTTTTAATTGTTAAACTGTATTCATACTGTACTCCTTAGTGTAATATTCTCTAAACCTTTTAATTGTTAAACTGTATTTATACTGTGCTCCTTCATGTAATATTCTCTAAACCTTTTAATTGTTAAACTGTATTCATACTGTACTCCTTAGTGTAATATTCTCTAAACCTTTTAATTATAAAACTGTATTCATACTGTACTCCTTAGTGTAATATTCTCTAAACCTTTAAATTGTTAAACTGTATTCATACTGTACTCCTTAGTGTAATAATCTCTAAACCTTCTAACTGTTAAACTGTTTTCATGCTGAACTCCTTAGTGTAATATTCTCTAAACCTTAAACCTTTTAAGTTTAAACTGTATTCATACTGTACTCCTTTGTGTAATATTCTCTAAACCTTTTAATTGTTAAACTGTATTCATACTGTACTCCTTAGTCCAATATTCTCTAAACCTTTTAAGTTTTAAACTGTATGGATACTGTACTCCTTAGTGTAATATTCTCTAAACCTTTTAATTCTTAAACTGTATTCATACTGTGCTCCTTAGTGTAATATTCTCTAAACCTTTTAATTCTTAAACTGTATTCATACTGTACTCCTTAGTGTAATATTCTCTAAACCTTTTAATTCTTTAACTGCATTCATACTGCACTCCTTAGTGTAATATTCTCTAAACCTTTTGTTAAACTGTATTCTTACTGTACTTCTTAGTGTAATATTCTCTAAACCTTTTAATTGTTAAACTGTATTCATACTATACACCTTAGTGTAATATTTTCTAAACCTTTTAATTGTTAAACTGTATTCATACTGTACTCCTTAGTGTAGTATTCTCTAAACCTTTTAATTGTTAAACTGTATTCATACTGTACTCCTTAGTGTAATATTCTCTAAACCTTTTAATTGTTAAACTGTATTCATACTGTACACCTTAGTGTAATATTCTCTAACCTTTTAATTGTTAAACTGTATTCATACTGTACTCTTTTGTGTAATATTCTCTAAACCTTTTAATTGTTAAACTGCATTCATACTGTACTCCTTAGTGTTGTTGTTGTTGTCTTTCGGCTTTTCCCAGTTAGGGGTCGCCACAGCGGAACTCCCGTCCGCTAATGATTGGCAGTAGATTTTCACGAATGCCGAGGTGCCAGCTCGACGTTTAACCTTCAACGAAGGCATGCCGATTTACGAATGTCTTTCGAACGTCTATCTAAACAAGGGGAGGACATGCAGACACCACACACAAGGCACTCCCCGCACTCCAGCCTAGAATCGAACGGGAAAACCTCTTGCTGTGAGGCAACAATGCTACCATGTAATATTCTCTAAATTTTTAATTGTTAAACTGTAATCATACTGTACTCCTTAGTGTAATAGTCTCTAAACCTTTTAATTGTTAAACTGTATTCATGCTGTACTCCTTAGTGTAATATTATTTAAACCTTTTAATTGTTAAACTGTATTCATACTGTACTCCTTAGTGTAATATTCTCCAATCCATTTAATTGTTAAACTGTATTCATACTGTCCTCTTTAGTGTAATATTCTCTAAACCTTTTTTTTAATTTGGCCTATGCTATATACTGTTGTACTCAAATTTTGGAAATTTTTCTTGTTAATTGTTATTTTCCCTATGCAATGCACTGCTGTGCACAAATTTTTGATTGTTACTATATTTCTGTGACCCTACTTTAATATTTTGTAAATATGATAATTGTATTATTTCTGGAGCTTTATCTCCTCTAGTCTCCACTGAAAATGGACCCATGGCTTAGTTGGACTAACCCGGTTAACAAATATCAATCAATACATAAATAAATGAATACTGAATGACATGTACAGATTGTTTGTGTTTTTCGGCTTTTCCCGGTTAGGGCTCGCCACATCGGAACTCCGGTCCGCTAATGATTGGTAGTGGATTTTTACGTACCGGGTTACCAGCCCTGACGTACAACCTTCAATGAAGGCATGCCCCATTCACACAGAAGACGCTCTAGCTGAGAATTGAACGGGACAACATCTTGCTATGAGGTGACAACGCTACCGCAGCACCACCACCGCAGTACTGAATGACATGTACAGAGCCAGACTGAAATTGTTTTCACCTACTTTGAGTATGGTATATTCTGCTATAAACACTGTTCCAAGGTCATAAGTGGAGGTGATGTTTTCTCAGTTTGTCTTTCTTCGTTAGTGTTTTACTGCTAAACAAAAGCTACTCCATACTCTACAACAGCGTGAATCCCTTCAGCCTCTCATTTATGTTGCTTCCGGTCTACAAGACTGATCTGCTGTTTTCAGAATGTAATATCCATACTTTGGTTTGTAATTCAAAGGATCCTGATTGTAACTGAAGACATAATTGGGGAAGTAAAAGGCTCTGCTATAGCACTTTGTTTTTAACTTTAATGTTTGAAACAAAACAGTCCCCATCATTATAAATTGGCACTGGAAGTGTTAATGTAGAGCATGAAAAGACGGAAGGAAAATAATATGTATAGTCAGAGGATATCTAGTTAAATTTAACACATTTTCTTTCATCATTAAGTGTGTAATGTGGATGAATGGACACAGATATTCTTGGTAGATAAAATGACTACCTTGGTGCAGCATAGTGAGGTATGTAATGTTTATCCAATGCCATTCACAAGAACAGCAAAAGAAAAACTGTTGCTACACTTTTTGTGCACATTTGCAAGTGGTTTTCCTTGGGTTTATTCAAAAGCACAGAAGTGGCTCAGCAAACATAGAATTACTTGTGACATGGATAACTTAGGCTCACACTGTCCTGAACCTCAGGTGCTTCTTTTCTTATAGTTGTTGAAACAAAAGTTTACTATTTTGATGAAAGTAGCAGAATGGCTAATGGCCTAAGTGTAATATACATAGAGATAAAACCCTAGCCACACCAAGATTAGCAAAGATAAAACTTTTATAACAATGTTTTTACTCATCATGAAGTGTAAGCATTTCTTGCCTTATGAGTAAATGATGCTATTTTCACTTTTGTCAAATCATTTGTGGAACCTGATCAGCAGTACAGAAGGGGTCTGGTATCGGTGTGCAGGCAGACATAATGTGTACATGCGTATCTTATTCCCATAGTGGAAATGGAGAACGGTGTGAAAGGTACACAGAAAAAAAAAACACAGCTATTCACCATACATATTCATTATCATTGTCGTTTTGAATCTTTTCTCCTTTGTATCTCACTGAAAATGGGCTATCATCAGTAGAAGAGTCCCAATTAACACATGTAAACATATAGTACATTTGTGGAATACAATCTTTATTGTCCTCACAATACGAAACATGCTACCTCATGCTATGTAATAAGATACAAGTTCTTACTGCTTGGATGAACATTATAAGGCAGTGTCTGTTGGCATTCTATTTTCCTTTTGGATTGTGAAGCCTCTCCTACCTTTACTTGGAATAGTTAGTAAAAGGTAGCATTCCTTTACTTGGATGGCACTATTTGTTCCTTCTGTTTCTGTAGCAGATGTATGCCTTCTTCCTGTTCCTCTGAAAAAATACCAGCAGCTGTACCCACCAGGAATAAGTAAAGAAAAAGCTATTCTCATGGAATTACAACATCAATAGTCTGTATAACAGAAGGAAGAAAATCACGGCAAAACGTAGGAGGTGTAGCACCAAGCAGGGTGAAAACACTCTTCATCAAACTAAACAAACAACTCAGAGGAAAATAGAGTCTACAAAAGCCAAACGTCAGGTAAATTTGGCCTCCTAGACCAAGAACAACCACAAGGCATTCTTTAGCTATGTACACAACCTCAAAGGCAATACATAATTGTATGCGAAGTTCATTGTTAATGGAGCCACCTATACTGAGCCAGGAAATATAGCAAACCTATTGGCAAACAAGTTCACTTCTAACTTTACCCCCCCCCCCCCAGCCTCCTCTCAGGAAATTACATCAAGTATAATTCCCCCTACTATCACTAGGGAACAGGTCCTCAATGCTCTCTCTAAGACAAAGTACACTGCAATGATGGGATCTGACAATATCCCAGGCTGCCTTCTAAATAGCATGCAACATGCCATATAAGGCCCTCTGGAATCACTATTTAACTGTAGCACCCAAATTGGCTTTGTGCCACTAACATGAGCAACCATTATCCCTCTGCACAATGGTGGGCCACCTACAGACTCTGGAAACTATAGACCCATAAGTCTCACCAGTCTCATATTGGATAGGCATGGAAAGAATTATCATAGAAATGATCAATAATGACCTAGGAAACCTCCAAACACCAAACCCAACCCAATATGGTTTCATCAAGGGCAGGTTAGACCTACTCAAATTGGTAGACTTCTTTGAGAAGGTTGCCAAAGCAATGCATCAGGGCAAAACAGTTCACACTGCCTACCTTGACCTGGCCAAGGCATTTGATACAATATCCCACTTTGGCGTCATTAATAAACTCAAGAAGTTAGGTATAAACCCTTATGTTATCCAGGCATTTGACACAATACCCCACTTGGGCATTCTTGACAAACTCAAGAAGTTAGGTAAAAACCCTTATGTCACCCAGTGGAAAGCCAACTGGCTCACAGACAGGACCTAGGAAGTTAGAATTGGGAAGTCCACCTCTATAAAGAGGCCAGTCACCAGTGGAGTACCTCAGGGATCAGTTCAGGGGCAGCTCCTTTTTGGCATCTACTTCTTTGAAGACAAGGCAAACATCAAGTGGCTCTGGCTGAACAAATTTAAAGACAATTTCAAATTAGGAGCAGTTATAGAATCTCCCACTGGCACCAGTGTTCTCTAATAAGGCTTGACACAGGCAAATAATTGGTGTCAGAGCCATGGACTAAAACTAAACGCCAAGAAATGCATAATAGTATCCTTCAGGAAGTCATCCACACCTGATAACTACCATAGTAACAGCACACCCCTAAGAGTCGACCCAGTAGTCGGGGACTTGGGAGCACATATAGACAGTAACCTAGCTTTTGACCATCATGTGACCACATTACTGAGGAACTCATTCCATGTTGTGTAACTTATAAACAAAGGTATGACATCTAGGTCCAAGGAGATCATTGTTCCACTGTTTTTGGCATTCATCAGTCCTATCAGTGAGTACATTGTCCCTTTTGGTATGCACCTAACTAGGCACATCCAGCAATTTGAATGTCCACAGAGGTTCCTCACTAAAAGAATACAGGGTATAAGTAGCATGTCCTATGCAGACCACCTAAGAGCCCTATCCCTGTATTCTGCCTCCTACAAGTTGTTGAGGGGAAATCTATTTCTGGCATACAAGGTGATATAGATATTCCTGTGAAAATATGTGTAGAGTCTACAAAGGCACTTCCTCGGATAGTACAGTATCCTTTAAAAGCTAAATAAGAACAGGGAAACAAACCTGTGATTGAATCTTTATCCAACAGGGAATTATAGTAAAGACATGTAGTCATTGTAATACTCCCATTCTTGCAGTCAAAAAGTCAGGCAGGGACACATATATGTTTGTGCAGGACTTAAGAGCAATGAATCAAGTTGTTATCCATTCATATCCTGTAGTGCCAAATCCAGCTACTATATTAAGTTGCACACCACCTCAGGCTACATATTTTTCTGTAGCAGATTTATGCTCAGCTTTCTTTTCTGTTTCTATTCATCCAGATAGCCAGTATTTATTTGCTTTTACATACGAGGGAATTCAATATACATGGCAGCGACTGCCACAAGGGTTTGTTGACAGTCCCTCTATCTTTTCACAAATCTTAAAGCAGGATCTTGAAGAAATCTGGTACTTGCCTCAAAGGGTGGAGTTTGCCATTTGAACAGAAAACGGTGCTGTATGTTTGTTTCAACCTTTCATGGTGAAGAAGAAAAGGTGGCTGACTTCATGGAACAATTGGCTATTAATATGATTAAAACACAATCTAACTGGACCTTTTTGGACGGCTGGGTAATGTATTTGGAAATGTTGCTACCTGCATAATGCAAAGTATAATTATTTTCATCATAATTGTGCTTTTCGTATCTCTTATATACTCTGTCATTAAAAGTTTGTTAGTGAACTGCTTTATTAAAAAAAAGTGCACATGCAATGATTGTAATTCCTAAACAAAAGTACCCTAGGGTTTATATGTTTGACAAAGACATGGTTCAAACTAATCTGGGAGTGTGATGCTTTATAGTATCAGAAGGAGGAACTGATATGGATACGCCATTAATGCTTATATCTTATACACAACTAGCTTGAAGTACTGCAAGTTTCATATATGTATTTCAGATGTTAGCTAAGAAGAACAGCTTGACTTTGTTAGAGTTCATTAGAGCCTAGAAAACAGATGGCAAATGTTTCTTGTAATCATTTAGCCTTGAGAGAAAGTTAGGTATTCTGTCTGAGATGTCTGCTGAAAAGAAACACATTATCCTGTCAAAAGTAAAACACTCCCGTATGCATAACGTATGCATAACATTTTATCCGGTTACTCCTTCCAGCCTTGGAAGTGTGTGTTTATGTTATGTGTAACCAAAAGCTGAGAAAGCTTTGAACTTTGTATGAGGTAATATTTTCCTTTTTGTAAATTTAGGATATAAAAGGAATTGCAATTTGTATATGAGTATACAGTTGAATCTTTCTATATATTGTAAGATTCCAGTATCGATACTTTATAATAAAATGTATTTGCATCCAGAATATGTGACTATCTGTGTTTGGGATTAACAGCTGCATTATATAGTTTATTAATGGATTAACCTTTACAAAAGCATTGCCAGACCCCACCCTGATGGGACTTCCTGCATATCCATAAAACAAGCAGCACCAGAATTACCCATTCTAAAGAATTAAACCTTGCCTGTGATACAAATAGGACCTGCTTTAGAGACAGGTATGTATCCTAGAGACTACCCCTTCTCTGGAACAGGCTCCCTACCCATGTAAAGCAGAGTTCCTCCCTAACCCAATTCAAGTGTAACTTGGACAATTGGATGGGGAACAGGAAATTCATCTCTCGTTTGGCACATATGTCTCTAATGGACACAAGTAGCCTATTAATGGTTCGTCTCCAAGGCCTCTGCTTGTAAATGTTTCATCTCCCAAGCCCCTATGTATAATTACTAAGGGTTCCAGAACTTGTCAGAGATTTGGGGTGCATGACAAGGCTTAAAAAGGCCCCAGTAGTCATTAGACTAGTGCACATCTATGAACCTATGGCTGGGCAATGTTTATCTGAATACGGTTCCCTATCAGAAGCCTGAAACACTATAAGCCTGAAAATCAAAATCCTGAAACCAAAAGCCTGAAAATTAAAAATCCCGAAAACCCAAAATCCTGAAACTCAAAATCCTGAAAACACAAATAATGCTAATATGTCACTATAAAGACACTAATATCTACCAACTGACCCTGACCCTAACCCTAACCCTAAGGTCCGTCACTATTGCACACTCACCTGACCCGCGCCCTAACCCTAACTCACTTAAACCGCCCCTAACCCCAATATTTGTCACTATTGCATACATGCCTAACCTGCGCCCTAACCCCAACTCACTTAAACCGCCCCTAACCCTAACATAAAACCAACCGCACACTTACCTGAACCCAACGCATGACCTAACACCACAGGGCTAACAATAGCAAAGCCACAATGACGTCAGTATGTCCATTTTGTGTTTTCAGGATTTTGAGTTTCAGGATTTTGGGTTTTCGGGATTTTGAATTTTCAGGCTTTTGGTTTCAGGATTTTGATTTTCAGGCTTATAGTGTTTCAGGCTTCTGATAGGGAACCCTGAATACACACCATAGAAAATGTCTTATTGAATATGCATTTAGCAAGCTGTTATAACCAATGGTTTGACAACTGTCATATCCACTTGTGGCATTCACTGCTAGTTATTAACTAAACAGTTATAAATAAGTGCATTTCTATCAGTAGAAATACACATTTCCATCAAACTTCAGCAAGTGACTGGCTGAGGATTCTACTGGATAGCAATGCGTGTCACACATAAACAGATTTCTGCCTCTCATTTTGGGATACCTTCATGTGCTAATAAGCATTGTACTTGCTGAACTATGGCCATACCACTGAGAAGGTATGATTTAGGCATGGAACTATGATTTTTGCCCTCAGATTTGTCCTTGGATTAACTTGTTTTCTTTTGAAGGTTAGACATGTTTAAAGGTATATATATATATATATATATATATATATATATATATATATATATTAATAAGTAAATGAGCTAAGCCTAGTCAAGTTTATCACTGACTAAATGGTCTGCTATTTGAAGATTATTCTGAAAAATAAGAAGGTGCTCCTATTTCTGAATCCTGCTATGATTTGTAAGGGCCACTGCAATGATTTTAATACTCAGGGACTGAGAAGTAAGACTAAAGAATGCAGCCTTTAGGCTTCCACATATAGGAATTATGCAAATGTGTACATGGTGCCTGTAGTTGGTATTGGTATTCCACTAATTAAGGATGACAGCATTTTGTTAAGAGTATAAATAAGGAAAGTAAAACTATCAGTGTGCATTGAATTTGTAGCTCATATTTTTAGATGAGTTTACTGGTAAGCTAATTTCTTTAATTTTAAATTGAATTATGTTTTTTGTGCTTTGTCAAGGTTTCCATCGCACAGTGGTACAAAGTACTGGGTTAATGGCATTACTTTCTTTTAGTTCATAGTTCAAAGCCTGTTACTCTACTTAAATGATGCAGTATGTTGTTAATTTTCTTGGATTGTGGTGTATTGTGCTCCATTTGATGACCACACACACACACACACACACACACACACACACACACTTGCAGTAAGGTACAAGGAGGTGGAGTGGAGGTTCAGAGAATAGATATCACAGGATGAGACAAAGGGCAGAACAGGGAGAATCCATACTGGTGAGGACCAGATCAAGCATGTCTCAGACTAGAGTGGGTTTGAAGACAATTTGATCCAGGGAATGCCTGTCTATCCTATCTGAAAATCTCTGTGTGAACTCTAAGTTGGAGATGTAGGTGCTCCTATCTATGGAGGTGTAATGGTAGTCACCAAGAATTCCAGAGTTGCTGTTTATAGGAATTTCTTCTAAAGTTGCCAGAAACTGTGCATGATTTTGAGGACATGGGGGTTGGGATAGGGATCTGTAATAGGCTATAGATTGAAAGCTTAACTTGATCACGATAAGCTGGATTTCTAAGAGCTCCCTATTGGGCTCTGTGGTTAGCAGTCTAGCTGGGATATGGTGCCTGACAAACATGGAGACTCCACCACTATTTCTGCCAGGTCTGAAGGCATGGTATGCACAAAACGCAGGTATGGATGGTGTGCTTTCTTTACATTTTAAATTGTTTATCTCTCAATAACTACACATACATGGACATGTTCCAGATGTAGAACTGGCTTGAGATCAGGGAGTTTGCTGTTAAGACTCCTTACATTGAGAAGAGTTACCTTAATATTGTCCAATATGAGATTAGATGGATTTGCTAATATGCAATGCTCATTAGATGAACTTGGCTTAAAAAAGGCACCATGGATTGGCAAAGGCTTTATCCTACATGCAAAAATCAATGAATGCGAGATGTAAGCCATCCTTCACAAAACATGGTAGGCTATCAACCATCTCATCCCAGGAAGATACATACTGGATCCCATTGAATATCATCAGCTATTTAGCCAATAGTTAAAGCCAGTTGTCTTCTTTTTATATCTAGGCATTATTCCCGGTGAAGGAAGGATTGCACTCAGGACCAGAATCTTACCTGCATCTGACGCATGCAAATACATATGACCATGTCTCTCTGCATGTCCCTAAGGGTTTTGTGCACCAGGTCATTCAGTCACACATAGACTATTACCATGTCATAGTCATACTGTCCTGGGAAAATGTCTTAAGGGCCCTTGTAATGTTTGCAATCCTGGTTTCTGCAAGGCAGCTGACTACAACCCTGTTCTTATCCAGCCTGGAGAGTGTGGACTCTGCCTCTCTAACATATGAGTCAATAATCACCAAAACATTTTTGCTAAAAGATAATTTATGAGTACTAGTTTGGGGTATAGTTTACTGTTGTTATTTGTTGATGTAGGAGTGTCCACAGTCAATTAACTGAGGGAGGTTACTCGGATACATATTCTTACTAGTTCTAGGAAGCTTAAGTAAAAACTTTTTGATGGCATCAGTGTATGACATTTCTGTGTTATTTGTCTGATGATGTTGCAGTTGGTTACATGGGATGTGCTGACATGATACTTACTGTATACTGCAAGCGAGTAAAGGGATGCCTCCATATTTGCTAGGTATTTCCACGTTTCACAGATATAATTTACTGGGTGGATCTGGAGTTCATTATCACTTAGCACAATGCAGTTACTACACTGCCTTAGGATACCAAGTCCTAGTAGTCGAGCAGCAGCAGTAATTCATAGTGTTGAGTGCTTGGAGTGGTAGTTCCCAAGATAAGAGAGATGAAGAAAGGCTGAATGAGTATTAATTCATAGGGAAGGCTGAGGAAGTAGTAATGCAATAGTAGTGGTTTTCTGCATACAAAAGTTAAGGGAAGATTTGGGAAGTACTGACATAACAGTATCTGAAGTGTCAAAATAGTATATAAAGTGCTGATAGGGCTATACACAGTGCTACCAGTTCAGCAAGTGGCAAATCAGAGAAGCCAAGTCCAGATCAGAGCAGATCAGTACAAGCTGGTTTAGCCTTGTACAAAACTTAGCATAAAGTCTACAACTGGAATGAAGAGGGTTTGGTATTACTAATTCAAGTGAAAGGGTAAAAATGCACTAACTACCCACTAGTCACCTACACCTGATGTGATATTACATTAAGTGCCACTTAGCACAATAAATAACAAATAACCAAATAACCAAATAAGAAGGACCGGTTAGAAACCTAATTTGTTTGTAGTGCTCAACAACATAGAAATGTCAGCAAATAGCCTTCTCTCCCCAGAGTAACTACTACATCTAGTCAAACAGGCTGCTTACAGACTAGTTTAAAAAGTAGTACAAAATGTAGAAGAAAAATGTTTCAATGACAGTTCAGATTGCAAGTAAAACAGTGCAACACAAATTTGTACCTCCAGCCATTTTAACTAATTGATTGCTCTGCAGGGTTTTTAATTGTGTGTAGTTTTGGTATGAAATTTTTTAGGGTAGCCATTTAAAATACTCTTCTGTCAAACTGTTTTATCAAGTTTATAAACAAGTGCTGACATTGCAGAATACCTCAACTGAGTTCTGGTAGGTGAACAAGTTCGGATGAGGAAGTAGCACAGTGCTTCACAAATGTGTACTGTTTTCCAGATAATCACAACAACTAGAGTAATGATTCTAATGACAACTCTAAAATTTGAAAGACACATATATACAAGCAGTGATAATAATTTTCAGCTGATGATATGCTTATTGCTTCCAAAAAATATTATTGAGGGCAACCATTTTGATGGCAACTCCTAAGAACTGAAAAAACACATATGCAAACCTCTCCTATCTGAACCAGTCAGTACTGTACTGCTTATACTATTCCATCCCCCACCCTCCCCCCCAGCAGTTAATATCCTACCACAAGATCCTTAGGGCCCTAAGCCAATAACACTAATCTAGCCTCCAACTATGTTACCATCCAAAGCAATGCCACTACTCTCTCTGCTATCAGTCTTGTTGATTCCATATTTCCTCTCCACTTATGCAAATCAGTCTTACCTAGGATTTCACCACTCAAAATCTTAAACTAGACCAGATGTATCGAGTATGACAGGTTACCCACTAGTTACTACTATAACCAACTCCTTAACCACTAGACACTATCAGCCTATTAGACCAAGATATATCAGCACAAAATCTAAACAGTATCAAAAACTTATAAACATAATCCTGAAGCTCATAGAAACTATAAGCTATAACCTCACAATGGATGGAGATATTCACTCAAACCCTGGCCCTGCCACCCTAGATAGGGCAACTTCATTTGCAACTAACCCAGATGAATCACTGTCTATTAATAAGTCCCTCCTGGTCTGCCATCTAAATATACATAGCATAAATAACAAAGTACATAATCTACATGCCCTCCTACGAGTCCATTCCCCTGATATTCTATGCCTAACTGAAACCTGGCTGAAACCATCAACCTCAGATAATGAAATTATACCATCTGGGTATAATATACTTAGACTCAATCGCTCTTCCAAGAAGGGAAGGTGGGGGTAGCTGTACTCTTCATATCTACAATAAATGTTACCTCAGACCCCATTCAACCACCCCAGGTCAATAAAGCAGAAATAATCACTACCAAGTTCCAAATTAACAAAAACAAATGTATAAATATAGTCTGCGTGTATATTCCACCAGGGAATAATACCAATTCCCTAGAAGACATCCTCCACTGGTTAGCTAATAACTATCCACAAGAAACCATAGTAGCAGGAGACCTTAACATCGACTGGAACACTTCTTCCTCTCAATCTCCTACCACCTATGTAAACCTGTATGGATTCACACAGGTTATATCCACCCCCACCAGGATAGGAAAACTTAACCAAAAAGATAGTATACTGGATTGGATACTAATCAATAGCCACCCCCAATGTATACATCGGGGGCCATCCCCGATGACCTCAGTGATCACTTTCTCACCTTTATTTGCAAGGACAAATCAAATAACTCCCATCAGCCCATGTATAGAACAATAAGAAATAGTAAAAGCTTCAATCCTAGTAAGTTCCAGGATGAACTTAAGATATGTAACTGGTCTGCCCTAAAACACTTGCCCCTAGACGAAGCTGTCGCCTACTTTAACAATAAATTCCTCACCATCCTTGATTCTCATGTTCTCGCTCGTTCTACTAGGGTAAAAACAAATGCTGCCCTGTGGCTCTCTAAAGAAACTAAATAAAAAATCATAGCCAGAAACAAGGCATGGGCAACATGGCGTGCTACAAAAGACCCTCTAAATGAAACCAAATTTAGACAACTAAGAAATGAGACAAAACGATCCATTCTATTAGATAAAAAAAACTACTACTTCCATCTCCAGCAAGGAAACCAAAATAACCCCCAAAAATTCTGGGCAGGGATAAATAAATTACTGCACCCAGATCAAACCACCACTCCACCTCCCTCAGCCTCTACTGATAAACTACCAGTAGATATTGCTAACACCTTTAATAATTTCTTTACTGAAACTATACAAGCCCTCGCTAGCCAATTACCCCTTAACTCCTCTAACCCATTGGATAACACTTCCAGTACCCAGCCCACCTTTAGCTTCCAACCAGTCTCTACATCTTTCATTTGATCACTACTCAAAAAATTAAAACCTACTACCCTAGCTGCTGACCTTCTCCCCACTGAATATTTGCAAAAAGCTGCTGATACCATAGTGTGCCCCATTTCCATTCTAATTAACCAGGCCATATCAGAAGCCTCAGTCCCCACTATCTGGAAAATATCTTGTGTCATACCCCTCCATAAAGGTGTAACTCTACTGAATTATCTAATTACAGACCCATAGCCATCCTGTCACCTCTGGCAAAAATTATGGAAAAATGTGTCTATAAACAACTTCTGTACTTTCTAAACCAAAACAACCTTCTGGCTAACTCTCAGCATGGCTTCAGGCCAAATCATAGTACTACCACAGCTCTCCTCACCTTCTCAAATGCAATAAACTATAACAGGAACAACAACAAGTTATCCTCATCCCATTTCTTGGACCTGTACAAGGCTTTTGATATGGTTAACCACCATCTTCTCATCAACACCATGGCAACAATGTCTCTAGGCAATCACTCTCTCCAATGGTTCGAATCCTACCTGCACAATAGACAACAATCCGTCTTATGGCAGAACAACCTCTCAAACCTCCTACCCAACACCCTAGGTGTCCCCCAGGGGTCTATTTTGGGACCACTTCTGTTTTCCATTTTTATTAATGACCTCCACACTGTCATCCTTGAAGTCAACTGTATTCAATACACAGATGACTCAGCGTTGATCTGCACTGGCACCTCACAAACAGAACTGCTAAAAATAACTCAGAATATGTTTCACCTAGTAGAGAATTGGCTTGCCTCTCGCTGTCTGATTCTAAATCCTAACAAAACAAAGCTCCTACTTTTCTCCCCCACCCAAAGATCCACAGTGCTAACTCTCTCCATTAAGTCTAATAATGGTACCATAATCTCACCAGATGCCCATACAAAACTCCTAGGAGTTATTGTAGATAACAATCTTAAGTTTGATGTGCATGTTAACAAAACTATCAAAACCATTAATAGAAAGCTAGGCTCACTATATAGGATAAAGCCATTCATTACCCCACCTGCTAGGACTGCCATTGCTTGCTCCCATTTACTCTCTGCCTTGTACTATGGTTCCCCTTTACTTGCCAACCTAAATAAAACTGATGTTAGCAAACTCTCAAGCTGCTGTAATAACATTGCTAGATTTGCCACTGATCTCCCCTATAGAATGCATCATTGTAAAAATCTAAAGTATCTCGGATGGCTAGAGCTACCCAGGCAGGTTCAGTATAATCAACTTATTGTGGCTCATAAAGCATTCAACCAACCAGAATATACACCTGAACTGAAAAGCATCATCTATCCCCACTCCAACTCCAGATCACTCCACTCATCTAATAAACTGGTAGTGCAAGCCATCAAATCCAACAACTCAGCAGGTGACTCCCTGTTCGCCAACTCTGCTGGCAAAATTTGGAACTCACTTCCTGCAAACATTACCCTAGATACCACCCTATCTCATTTCAAAAAAGCTCTCAAGAAGTATTTCAAGTCTCACTGGATATGTCTCTGCTCCAAACCTGACTAAATCTTTATTCATACTAGTGTACTCATACTGTGTTTGTAAATGGAACCCAAATATCTTTTTATGTGTTAAGCCAGATTAGAAGTTTGTTAGACTGTATAAATTTAACTGTGACTGTAAAATGTGTTTTATTTGTACAATGTTATTATGACTCTTGTTTTATCTGTACATTGTGATGAATGCATATGTTACAACTGCTGGAGCTTTTCTCCCCGGACCGCCGCTGAAAATGGACATGTATCCAGTTGGTTTATCCCAGTCAACAAATGTAAAATAAATAAATAAATAAAAGTAATATTCACATATCTCCATCATTTTTAATTTATTTGGTTTAGGTGATTGCATGCATGCTGCCTTTATTTACTTGGCTTTCTATGAACATGTTTGCATGTGTTTTATTTCTATTTTAAAATGTTATTTGTAGTTCTGCAATGACTGATTTTTATGTATATTCATATGCAACTCTGGTGAAATAATGCCTGGCAAAGTCTTTCTACTGCATTTGTGTGTGTAATTTGAATCCTATGTTCAGGGGATTGTTTTCTGTTAATAACTGGGATTATTTTTGCTTTACTTTATTTACTTCCTATCTGTTTGTACACTGCTTATTTTCTGTTTGCAGGGTTTATGTTTTCATTTTTATCAGCTTATTTTTTTACCTTTGTAGATGTATTGTACTTATGCTGATCAGGTGATATAATTACACAAGTTTCTAGTTTTTTTTATTAATGCAAACTGTGCTTATTATGTGCCACAGTCCCTATTTCTGTTTTGTTATATTTCTTTTTTAAGTTATCATTATTATTATTTTTTATTCATACTGAATAATGTATGTCAGTTTGCGTATGTGTTTTTTTTTTATTGATTCACAGGTTTGTTTTCTGTCTTAGACATATTTCTGTGTTTGATAGTTTTCCCTGCTAAATAATTAAAGATACTGACAATGTGTTAGATTTTGAAGTGTGAAATAGTAGGGATATGTGACAAAATGGGAGATCTAGCTGGCCCGCACTAGTCTTCTCCTATGCATAAAATAGAATAATGCATAGGTAGCTTGCAATCTGGTTGGATCATTTTCCTTGCCCATTTTATTAATACATATGCATATGTAGTGCACCCGCAGGTGCAGCTGAAGTAGATATGGGTTCCTTCCTACCTGACTCTGGTGACAAACTTTCTTTAGGCCCAATACCCCAAGGTGGCAAGTGATAACAGATTTTATTCTAGGTGAAACTTTAGTTTTAAAGGGCAATAGCACAACAACAAACAAATTATTTCAACAGTGCACCAGTTAGCAGTAAGGCAGAGTGAGATATGCATGTAATGAAACCATACATTTACCCCCTTCCCCAGAACTCAACTGAAAAGATCTTGACATTCAAACATGCACCCAAAGGCAATATCAATGAGCAGTAAAGCTTTTATAATGCAGCAATACAAACACAGAAAAAAATGCAATGTCATTGAGGGAAAAAAAGGGTTATAATACAATGGTACAGATATGAAAAAGATGCAATGTCATTTAGCAATAAAGTGTCTTTAAGGCAACAGTACTAACACCCTCTATCGCCTAGATCAATCTAAACAGACCAGCTATGAGACACTCTATTGTACCCTGTTCACTGGCCAGTGACTACTTACAGTCCTACTGCCGGCATGATGTGGCCCAAGGTTGGAGCTCATATGGATCCCAACTATTTGTAATCCAGAAAGCATTTAGGGGGGAATTCACAATCTTATAAAAGTATAAAAAAATGATGACCAAAAGCCTCACATCACTCCGTCAAGAATATCCCAGTGACCAGGCACCGCAGTTCTTCCGACGAGAAAAATGGAAAATTACCCGCCAGAACTCTGGTAGTCATCTATGGCATCTCTGCACTAGGCTCAAGGGAACTCCTTTTCTTGCTGAATCATGTGCAGGCATGGAACTACTGGTTTCAGAACTTCTGTCCTGAATCCACAAAATGCCATCATCCAGGATTTCAGCAAGAGACAGACACAAACTGCTAATTCACGTATCTGTCCCAAAACACTAGAAGAAAAAAAATCCAGTCATGCTGCAAGGCCCTTTTCCCTTCAGCTAGTGTGTCAGTCTTCCCTCCTTCAGCTAGTGTTCCAGTCTCCTCTCTTTTACTTTCAAATTTGTCTTTTATATTCCTGAAAAGGATCCCCACCTTGTGGTATAATGGAAAACTGCAGTCTATTATTTCTACAGTGAAATACAGTGGGAGCTACACTCTTCCCCCACTTGAAAATCTTGAGTCCCCCCAAGTCAAAGGTAGATTAGGAGCAAAATATTTAGAAGCACTAATGCACCATCAGCTGAATAATATTTTTGCATACCTCCCACTAAGGGCGATCAACATTATGCTTAACTTGGAATGAGGTGTCACCAATGGAGCAGGAGGCATAGGGGTCATGAAAACAGACTCTCTGATGAGCTGTGGTCACAGGTTCCTGTGTACTATGTCCCAAACTGTCATATGTAAGTCTCTGAGGGGGCCAAATCAGTCTCTGCAGTTTTGGTTTGGGAGAGACAACTAAGGAATTTTGCTTGGAAGGTTTATCACTCACAGCACATTCAATGTCCAGTTCTTCAGTAGGCATTTTGTCTACTTCTAATATCTCCTCTTGTATAACTACACTTTCTTTTTCCATAATGGTATGGCTGTCCTCAGCACAGTACTACTTCTCTATACTTCTGAGGAAGCAACAATTGCCATTTTTCACAGCCGAGTGCAATAGGAGATCTTCTATACACTAGTCCATTCTGTATCTGGAGTCTGTCCCATTCTTTGGCCAAAAGTCTGGCCAGAGGATGAATGTCTGTGCGATGCATATCAATTTGTTTCTTCTGCAAGAGGTACAGAAACACCACTTAGTCTATTGTCAGGTCTGAGTTGTTCAAAATGACAAGGAACGAATTCTGGTGCATTTACATTGAGATTACAGCCCATGGGGTCTTGAACATCCTCAAAAAAAGCCCACTGAAACCCGAGTCATTGTCACTGTCCTCCTCACTTTCAGCAGGAGGAAGCATGGGCTCTTGAACATTGGAGAGGATATTTCCTCTCCGCCTTAATCTTCTGGATCACCTTGAGTTAGGCTTCCGCTGAGCCATTCTGGGTTCCAGATTCATGAGTCTCACTGATTTTTGCCAAGCATTAAGTTGTTGCGGTGCCAGGTTTTTATAGGTCCTTCTTACCCCTCATGGCAAACTTCATAGACAGGAATATTAGGTATCTGAGAACAAATTAGGTAACTTTCAGACCCCCAGAGGTCAGCTAGTTTATGATTTACTTGTAGACCCAAATTCCTCAAAAGGACTCTGCCCCCTGGTTGCAAATCTTGCATCTTCACTTTCTTGTCATAGTGAGCCTTGTTTCACTGATGTCTTTCTCCTGTTGATTTTTCAGCTAGCTCATAGGCCTATCTGAGGTTCTTCTTGAGTTTCTCCACATAATTGCCATGAGATTGCACTGGTGTATCATCATCTGTGATGCCAAAGGTGACGTCAACAGGAAGACAAGCTTCTCTTCCAAACATTAGGAAGTAAGGTGAGAACCCTGTAGCATCATTTTTAGTACTGTTGTAAGCAAGCACCACTGTGGCTACACGTCTACTCCATTGACTCTTCTTCTCAGCGGATAGTGTCCCCAACATATCTAGTAAAGTTCTGTTGAAATGCTCCGGCTGTGGATCCCCTTGAGGATGATAAGGAGTGGTGCGTCTTTTTTAACTCTCAAAAGAATGAGTAGTTCATGGACAAGCTTGCTCTCAAAATCACGTCCTTGGTCAGAGTGTATCCTCTTTGGCAGGCCATAGTGTACAAAGAACTTCTCAACTAGTAGTTTTGCCACTGTAATAGCTTTCTGATCATGTGTGGGAAATGCTTGAGCGTATCGGGTATAGTGGTCTGTTACCACCAGCACATTACTGATCCCGCCTTCATCAGGTTCAATGCATAGAAAATCTATACAGACCAGTTCCATGGGTCCACTGCTCTCCATTTGACCCAATGAGGCAGCTCTGGTAGGTAGAGTCTTTCTCTGAATGCAATGAAGACATGTACAACAATAATCCTCAACATCTTGCTTCATGCATGGCCAGTAGAACCTGTCTCGTAACAGATCCATAGTTCTGTCATAACCAAGATGACCATGTTCATCATGCAATGACTGGAGTACTACTTCTTTATACTTCTGAGGAAGCAGCAATTGCCGTTTTTCACTGCAGAGTGCACTAGGAGATCTCCTATACATTAGTCCATTCTGTATCTGGAGTCTGCCCCATTTTTTGGCCAAAAGTCTGGCCAGAGGATGAATGTCTGTGTGATGCATATCAGTTTGTTTCTTCTCTAAAGTAGCTACCACCAGCTGACCCAAGGAGTCTTCTCTTTGATCTCTCCTAAGGTCACTGTTACTCAAAGCTGGTAGAGATGAAGCCTGTAAAGTGACCAGATTACAATAACCTTGGAGTATGTTTGCTGCAGACAGACCCAACTTCTGGGCCCAACATTCAGAGTGTTGATAGCAGGTTGTAATCTGACACATAGCTCTCACCCCTGCTGCTGGAATTTCCACCCATTCATTGTCGGGGTGTAAATCTCCATGAGGTCTTCTGGACAGACCATCAGCATCTGCATTTTCATGTCCTGGGTGATATTTCAAACTGAAATTATAGTTGCATAGAGCTGCCATCCATCTGTGGCCAGTAGCATCTAGCTTTGCAGTAGTCTGGATGTATGTCAGAGGGTTGTTGTCAGTCTGCACTTCAAATTCAGCCCCATAGAGATAGTCATGCAGCTTGTCCACTACCACTCACTTTAAGGCAAGGAATTCCAACTTGTGCACAGTATAGTTTCTTTCTGTGGGGGATAAACTCCGACTGATAAAAGCCACAGGTCTCAGCTTCTTATCATACTCCTGGTAAATGACTCCCCCTAAGCCATCCCTGCTAGCATCCACATGTAAAGAGTATGGTTTTGTTGGGTCAGCATATGCCAGCACAGGGGCATGTGTGAGGCAATACTTAAGCTGTTCAAACGACTATTCGCATTCAGGAGTCCAGTGACACTCAATGAGTTCTTTAGAGTCTCTCGGTCCCTTGGGCTTCTTCACAAGGATATCTTCATCAGTTTCATCTGCTTTCTCATCATTTTGGAACAAATGGTTGAGGGGTCTTGCTATCTTTGAAAATCCTTCCACAAACCTTCTATAGTAACTGCAGAACACCAGGAAAGATCACAGCTCTGTGATAGTTTTAGGTTTGGGCCAAGATGTCACAGCTTCAACTTTGCTGGGATCTGTGGTTATCCCATTTGCAGACACTACATGTCCCACATAGGTCACTGTAGGTTGGAAAAACTTGCATTTGTCCAATGACAACTTCAAGCCTTCCTTCTCAATCCTGTCCAATACTTTCATCAGTCTTTCTTCATGGTCCTCTAAGGTCCTTCCAAAAACATCCTGCAGTACTCCTAAATAGTCCTTGGCTGTGCAGTCTTGCTTACCCATCCTTAGGTTGTGTATGGTATCTGCTGATAATCCCTTTAGACTTTCAGCTATCCGCTGCTTCGTCTGAGATTCTGGGATATCCCACTTCTCTAGGGCTTGTGAAGCCAGATCCATCCAAGATTCAAAATCTTCCTCTCCCTGAGGTGTGGGTTGTTTGCCAGAAAAGAAACACAATTTGTGGTAGCCAAATCCAGTGAATGACTGTGTAGGCTGCAAGCATTTTTCTACAAGACTTCCCAAAGCATTCAAAACTTCAGGCCCTATAGTATTTATGGGCAGTGAAGCTGCAGCTTCTGGTATAATGTTCTGACCTACTTGGATAACTTCCACAGGTATTTCCTCAGTTGCTGGGTTAGTGCACTTCTCAGGGATTACCACACGGACTGCACTCTCGCCTGAAATTTGTACACTCTAAGGTATGTGCTCATATACTAAAGGACCTTTCCATTCTAATAAGGACAATGTGCTCTGTTCAGTAGTGTCCATAGTGCTGTCTAATAAAAATCCACTCCCTACAACTGGTAAGGATCCTGTGACTTGATGTATTTGCATATCAGTCCATGTGACCCCTGGCAACACTAGAACTCAGCAGTGCTCTGACTGAGCATTGTGCTGTTTGCACCACTTAGCAGCTACTTCTGGGTTCATCTTGCTGCTGGAGTTGCTTTCCACACATACATGGGAATAGGGTGGAGTTCAAGGCAGTACAGGCAATGAGCCCCCAAATGTAGTGCACCCACAGGTGTAGCTGAAGTAGATATGGGTTCCTTCCTACCTGACTCTGGTGACACCCCTTCTTTAGGCCCAATACCCCAAGGTGGCAAGTGATAACATATTTTATTCTAGGTGACACTTTAGTTTTAAAGGGCAATAGCACAACAACAAACAAATTATTTCAACAGTGCACCAGTTAGCAGTAAGGCAGAGTGAGATATGCATGTAATGAAACCATACATTTACCCCCTTCCCCAGAACTCAACTGAAAAGATCTTGACATTCAAACATGCACCCAAAGGCAACATCAATGAGCAGTAAAGCTTTTATAATGCAGCAATACAAACACAGAAAAAAAAGCAATGTCATTGAGGGAAAAAAAGGGTTATAATACAACGGTACAGATATGAAAAAGATGCAGTGTCATTTAGCAATAAAGTGTCTTTAAGGCAACAGTACTAACACCCTCTTTCCCCTAGATCAATCTAAACAGACCAACTATGAGACTCTTTATTGTACCCTGTTCACTGGCCAGTGACTACTTACAGTCCTACTGCTGGCATGATGGGGCCCAAGGTTGGAGCGCATATGGATCCCAGCTATTTGTAATCCAGAAAGCGTTTAGGGGGGAATCCACAATCTTATAAAAGTATAAAAAAATGATGGCCAAAAGCCTCTCACCACTCCGTCGAGAATATCCCAGTGGCCAGGCACTGCAGTTCCTCCGACGAGAAAAATGGAAAATCACCCGCCAGAACTCTGATAGTCATCTATGGCATCTCTGCACTAGGCCCAAGGGAACTCCTTTTCTTGCTGAATCATATGCAGGCGTGGAACTACTGGTTTCAGAACTTCTGTCCTGAATCCACAAAATGCCATCATCCAGGATTTCAGCAAGAGACAAACACAAACTGCTACCTCACTTCTCTGTCCCAAAACAATCGAAGAAAAAAAAACCCTGTCATGCTGCAAGGCCCTTTTCCCTTCAGCTAGTCTTTCAGTCATCCCTCCTTCAGCTAGTGTTCCAGTCTCCCCTCTTTCACTTTCAAAATTGTCTTTTATATTCCTGAAAAGGAGCTCCACCTTGTGGTATAATGGAAAACTGCATTCTATTACTTCTACAGTGAAATACAGTGGGATCTACATATATATCCCCACACAGTTTAATTCCTACTTTATATGATCAATATTATCTCTCTTAGACACTAATACATCTGCCCCCCTCTCTCTACCCCTGTCAACTCAAAGCTCTTCCATTTTAGTCCTGTACCTCACTCATAATTGCAGTTACTCCTTAAACTAAAATCTACCTCCATAGCTGTAGACCAACTGCCATCAGACGACCTAAATATGGTTGCAGAAGTCATAGCCTTGCCCATATCCATACTAATTAATAGGTCCATAGCAGAAAGATAATCCCATTACTGTAGTAAAAAATCCTACATCATACCATGGCACAAAGGTGGCACATCTACAGAATTTAATAACTACAGACTGATAATGATTATCTCCCGTCTCTTCAAAATATTAGAGAAAAGCATCCATAAGCAGCTGATGCAATACCTAACCTGAAATAAACTGCTTTAAGAAACACAACATGGCTTTAGGCCCCAGCACAGCACCTCTACTGTTCTACTACATTTTTGCTTGTGTCTACCATGTTCTTAGACTTGTTAAAGACATTTAATACTGTCTCTCACCAGCAAGTACTCATTCAACGCTCCTCAATAAGACTTTCACAAAACTCCTTCTCATAGTTACTTAGTTACCTATCTGGAAGGCAACAAGCTGTTAACTGGCAAGAAACCAACTCATCCTTTCAACCAGTTACTATAGGTATCCCCTCAGGGTTCTATCCTGGGTCATCACCTATTTATTATATTTGTTAATAACCTCCACACCTCCATTCACCATGATAGTTTAGTTCAGTACGCAGATGTCTCAACATTAATATGTGCAGCCTCAACAATAAATAAGCTCCAAGACATTATCCAAAAATCTTTCCCCTCTGTAGAAACCTGGCTCAAAGAATCAAACCTCCTATTCAACCCCAATAAAACTAAGTTAATGCTTTTTACCTCAAAAAGTTGCCAAAATCCAAAACAATCTTTCACCATAAAGTCAGCAAATAATACTGTCATTGAAACTGTAAACATCTAGGCATTATAATCGATGACAGTCTCATATATGATCAGCATATACTGCACACCATTAAATCTACACACCAGAAAGTAGGCTCCCTGTATAGGATTAATGGATTCCTTACAGATAATTCAAGAAAAACTCCTGCCACCACCTTCTTACTGCCAACTCTCTTATACACCTCTCCTAGCCTAACAAACTTAAACAATATTCAAAGAAAGAAACTTGCCTCCTGTTACAATAAAATAGCTAAATTTCCCACTAGTGTGTCTCATAGGCCCACCATTGTCATAGCTTAAAGCAATTAAACTGGTTTCAACTGCACAACTAACTAACATATTCACAACTAACTACAGCACACAAACTAATTCATCATCCAGAAAAATCCCCTACACTAAAAAACATATTACTTCACAAATGTCCAGCAAGGGACCTCAATTCTAGTAATAAATTCTTACGACTCACAATAAGCCAAATAATGTTGCAGGAGACTCACTGTACTCCCAGTACATTGCTAAACTCTAGAATAGTATCCCCACACACAAAATAACTCTGAGAAGCTCAATAGTTTTAAAACACTGTTTAAACAACATCTTGACTAATCCTGGCCCTGCACATGCTCATCTCCAGGTTGAGACTTTGTGCTCACTGTATGCTACTCTGCAAATACTCTCCTTAAACAGAACACTCTCAACCTCTCAATGAAGTGACAAAATAAGTTTTATACATAATTGCTGCCTGTACAATCTGCGAAGTTGCATGTGGGCTTTGTCTTTAGTAACGTCTACCGCTGTAAAATCTTAGAATATTACTGTAACTACTGTTTGTGAACAAATGTAAGCAGAAATGTAAATGCTCTGTGTCTAACTGGAACAGAGTATAATGTAATGTAAACAAATGGAGCTTTTCTCCATGGGCCTCCACTGAAAATGGGTATTACCCAGTCGACTTTCCTGGTAAACAAAAGACAAATAATATAATAATAACAATGTATGTATGTTTTGCTTATTTTGTACTGATGAGCCCATAAAAGGAGATAGCATGTGCAGCACATGAAGACGTGATTATTGACCTAACTGCATTAATAATGACTTCTGTGTCACTGTACATTCAAATGCTAGTGTGGTAGAACATTTGTATATCTTTAAGCAGTACTTTGCATATCTCCCATGATGCCTTCATCAATGGACATTTGTAGACGTATTTTTTCACAGATGGTAATGTTTTGCCAGGGTCTGTAGAAACTTTTTGTTTGTTTGCTTTTTTTCAAGTTTGATATCATAATCATCATGAACCTCTTTTTTCCCCATTATATCATCATCATCATTATCATCATGGGCCCCATTTTTCCCATTTTTACATAGGGTCTGGATGCTATGTCAACTGTTGCCACCTCTCTCAGTTTAGAGCCATTCTCCTTCCTTCTTCAAAAGTCATGCTTGACTGTCACAGGTCCTCTCTCAAATGATCATCCATACAGTGTTTGGAAGTCTTTGTCTCCTCTTGCCTTCTTTTTTGTCTCTTACAAATCTGTGTTACCAAATTATCTTCTGCTTTCCTGCACATGAGACTGAACCACAGTTATCTCTTTTCCTTGACTTAGCAATTGGGGCTACTTTGGCTTCCACTCTGATGTCTTCATTTCACCTTCTGCCCTACAGTATGCATCCTACTACCCCTGTTAAGCACTTAATCTTTATCACCTCAGGCTTCCTTAACGGCTCTGCCTTCACTGCCCAGGTTTCTGTGCCATACAGCAGCGTTGGTGACAGCACTGATATATATACCTTACTTTGCAGCTTCTTTGGAATTCTTCTGTCACACACTGTCTCTAACACGTTCCGGGTGGCTGCATCTTCTACCTTTGATCCTCATTTAACCTTCACTTCTCTTCAATCACAACTCTGTGTTACTTGGTTAACCTGTTCAAATAGATCAGCACAAGCTGGTTTGCACCGTCTTTATTTTCAAATTTTTCTGATTTCCCATGCTTACTGCAATGATCAGTGTCTTGTCTGTACTTGGTTTCATCCCATGTTCCTTCAGTTTTGCATTCCAAGCACTTTGAATTTGTTGAAATTTCTATTCAGAGTCTGCTTGTAATACCATATCATCCAAATATAGCAGCCTTGTTGATCTGTCCCCTCTGACTTGTTTGCAGATGTAGTCCATAACCAGTTTGAACAGGAGTGAGATCAGAGCTGAACCCTAATGTATTACACTCCCACGAAGACCACCTCTGTGATTCTGAATACTGCATGAATTCTACAAGTATTTTTATGACTTTAAGCCATCACAGGACAGCCCACATCTGCTTTCTTACATCTTGTCATATGCTTTCTTAAAGTTTAGGCATGTTTAGTTTAGTTTTCTCATCTCCAGCTTCTTCTCCACTATTTCTCTCGTTGTGAATATCAGGTCATTTGTACTATATCCTGATCTCAAATTGCTCCTCTCCCATTTTTATTTCTAATTTCTACAGCTGTGAGTATTCATTTATGCATCACCCTCTCCAGCGCTGTCATGCTGTGTGACAGCAGTTTGATACTTCTGAACTGCCTTAACTGTGAATGACAGGAGTTTGATACCTCTGTACTGCCTGTAACTGTGAACATCTCCTTTGTTCTTGTTCACTGGCACTAGAATGCTAATTCTCCAGCCACATGGGATGCAGCACCCCCCCCCACCTCCATACTACACCGATACATCCAAACGTCTGATCATATATACTGTGACTTCATCTGGGCCTGTCATTTTCCTGTTTTTATTTTCTTTAGTACACTTTATCTCTCCCTCCATCCCACCTTTCAAAACCACTCTGAAAGACTTCCTAGCTAAAATCTGGCTCTGTTTTTGCTCAAATCCAGGATAACCTATGTCTCTAAATGTGAACAAGTACATGTTCATTCCTTATACCTCATTACTCTTCTTCTTAACTTACTTCCTTACTGCTATTTAATTCTCTTCCCTGACTTTTTCTCTAAATATTCTATAAGCCTGTTTTTCCCTCACTTCATATTGCAGTTTCTATTCATATTAGACTAACCTACCTTTAATTTCTCTACAAACTGTTTAAAATTCCTCTAAATATTAAATGATTATCATATACCTTGTATAGATTCTTAACCAATGTTTTTTATATTATGTCTAATTTGTCATAATTATTTAAACTGCAGATGTTTTTGTTTTATTTTTGATGATTATAAAATTATTGTTCTTAAAATGTTTTGTAATAATTTGGAGCTTTTCTCCCTGGGCCTCTGCTGAAAATAGGCTTCTACCCAGTCAGACTTTCCCAGTAATCAAATGTGAATAAATAAATCAATGTCAATAAATTTCTTTTAGAGTGGGTTCTTCTCCCTTGTTTGTTGTAGGTTAAACAGTATCCGTGGAATTTTCTTTATTTAGAAGCTTCTTGAAGTACTCCTTCCGTCTATATTTGATGTCCATTGGACTGGTAAGCAGATTGTTGCTGGCATTTCTTGTGAATGATTTCTGAAGATTGTCTTTCTCTCATTACCTTGCAACCTGCTATAGCTTCTTTGTGCCATCTGCTAAGTCATTTTCCAGAAGTTGGTATAATTTCTCTGACATCATGTTCTTTTCCACTGTGACTACTCTCCTAGCCTCTTTGTTAGCCATCCAGTATTCCTTTTTAGCCTGGTTTAACTTTTTGAATTCCCACTTCTTCTTGCATCCCTTTTTTCTATTGACAACCCCCTGAACATCTGGATTCCAGTAGTGGCTTTCCTTTGCTGACACTGCAGTACAGCATTGGGATGATGCTGTGCTCCTGAGTGCGCCATCTTTGGGATGAGATGTTAAACTGAGGTCCCATATACATGAGTTGGTAGTAGCTCTGGGGGATGTAAAAGATCCCACATAACACTTATCAGAGTATTTTTTTATTATTTGTATAGCCCACACATGCTATTTAGATAACTTTACAGTATTTTATAACAACTTCAATATTTGCACATGCCATCAGCACTATTTATAGTATTTGCAATATTTACAATATTTATAATATTTTGAAATAAACGTTGACAGTAATATAACCCCTTCTCAGTCCAATAAAATACAAAGTGTAATTTAATTCATAATTTCCTCCTCACTCTTTTTGCCACAGCCAAAATCTTATCCTTTTCAAAATATCCACAAAAGTACAAACTTCTCTTAATCTTTCATTACAGATATCCCAAATCACCCAAAACATTCATTTAACAACTCTTTCCCTTATATCATCATATTGGTTCCCATAATATCCACAGAAAATCATATTCATGATCACACCTTCTACTTTTTTATGTTTATAAAAATATTTTCTTTATATACCCAATCCTAGACTTTCTTTGTCCTTTCACATCCTAAAAAAAATATCCTACTTTTTCTATTTGATTACAATATATACATAGCCTATCACACATTCTCTTACATAACATGCTCCCTTGTAATTTATTAATCAATACTCTCCATAACAAATTTTGACATGTCTTAACACATTGAAATGTTAACCTTATTTTCCTTATGGCATCAGCTACATAATTTCCCAGTCCTTCTATAAATGCTAAGATGCCACATGCACAACAGACTTTTCCTACCATTATCGAATACCCCTTTTATTGGGTTCAGTTTTGATCCCCATATGACACTAAACACCATCTGTAGTATGTTTAGTTTTCACTTGGACGAATAGATATATGTCCTATATAAGCTAATCTAGCTAAAATAATGGAGTCAATCAAATATACTTTTTTAAACGATAGCCTAAAAGTTTTCCACAAAGCAGTTATTTGTTTTATATTTTTTCGATGACTTCCTCCCACTGTTTATTTACTTCTTCTACTTTACCAAATATTATTTCAAGTTACTCAATCTTTTTATCAGAAAAGCAAATATCTTCAGTTTTAGTAACATAACCTAAACCCTCATGTTTCTCATTAGTCAACCGTAATCCCACTTTCTTTAAAGTACCATTCAATAATATCACCATTTTTTATCCAACTCTCATTTATTGCGATAACTATAACATCACCATCACTATATCATAAAACAGCAGGAATCTAATGTAATCTATATACCCCCTCATAACACAAGCAGCAGAAATTCCTTACTAAAGAAAATAATACACTGGTTATAGGGAAGCTCTGTCTTACACCTCTCTTCACACAAACCTGCTCATTAAACCATCCATTACTCATTACTCTAACCATGCTATTATTATATGCTGCCTTTAATAAGTTCATGATTTTTCCTTTAAGCCCATATTTTCCATAAATGTTTATAACTCAAACAGTCAAATGCCTTGCTTATGTCTCCAACCATTAACTTGCACCACTCTCTCCATACAGTATATCATCTACTAACTCTTTTACCACAATTAATAATTCATGACTTCTTCCTTTCAGTCCATACATATTAGGTAACATTACTTCATGCATAACCTTCTCAAAAATCCTTTGTAACATTTTCATTAATATTTTATAGTTTCCATTATTCAATGCAATTGTCTTTCAGTTTTTATATTGTTTTTTTCTCCTTTTTTCCATATAAACCTTATAATAACTTCATATATACTGCTTTCCTGCACACCATTTTCAAACTATTTATTCAATATTTCAGCAAAAACCTTTTTCTGTTGCTCATTACATTTTTATATACATCATAACCTATACTATCCTTCCACAGTGATGAGCCCTCTTTTTAATAGCTTGAGCACACTATCTAGTTCATCTAAACTAATTTTACTTTGCTAACTTACAATTGCTTTTACAGAAAAAGTTTTTCATACCCCTTATGTAATTACCTTCAGCAGTACTTTCTTTATAAACATCCTTGATATAAGCTTTCATGATACCCAGAATATATTTTTGATTGTATTTATTTCCAGTTTCTCATCTTTTAATTTCCTTATCTCACACTTGTCATATTTTACGATTTTTGCCATGGAGATACCTCTTCCTTCTTTTCTCCAAACAAAACGTTTTGTTTACACAATAATTCATCAAATTTCTTTTTATTTTTCTCATAAATTTCTCTCTTTACAGAAAAAAATAGTATTATTTTCTTCTAAACTACTCAGTATACGTTCCCTTATTCTTCCATACCCTTTTTTCTCTATATTCCTTAGCTGCAATTCTACCCATCAGTATATATGTCTCTACTTTTTTTTTAAATATAACCCTCTGCTCTGTCAAGGACTTACAAAAAGCTGTCCGACTTCCTGATTAGTTTCATCTGACTGCAACACCTTTCCTGATAGCCTTTTTAAACATTTTCCTTCTTTCACAATATCATCATTTTTCCCTTTTCAATCCATAGACACAAATGATCCGAAAACCCTGTGACCGTAATATCACTGTCTTTTTCAGTAAGATGCTTAGACATAAAAACAGTCTGTCTGTGTTTTCAGTAATCCTCTTGTATATGTAAATGTCTTGTACTCCGTCATCTTAAACTACCCTACTTCATTAACTCCTGCATTTTTTAGCATCACAATTCACTTTTTTTCTAATTATTCCTCAGATCACAGATAAGATCTCCCATTATAATAATGCTCATGTTAACCATAACATAAGGTATTATTTTTCAGTTTTTTCAAATAATTATTCCCTTTCCTTAACATCAGTACATGCATATACCCATATAGTCTGAATACATTGTTTTACCATTTAATATCTACCAGAATAATTCTTTCAGCATAAATAATTTGAATGTCTAATATTTTTATTCTATCATTAAACAAAAATGTCACTCCTGAACATCATTAATTTCCTAAATTCCATGTAATTGTGTGTCCCCATAATTTTTCAGCTTGCATTCGATCTTTGAGAGGTATAGACCTTGTGTTCTGTAAACAGATTATATCAGCAGATAACCTGTACACTATTCTAATATTGATAATCTTCTGAACTTGATTACAAGTCTGTTGACATTAATCAAGACCACTCTAACATTATTCCTTTCCCTTTTATAACTTTTAGAGGAATACTTGCATTTGGTACACCATGAACAACATTCTCCATCTGGGTAAACCCTCTACCCTCAACTCCTTCCCCAATAAAACTCCTCTCGAAACTGCCACTCTACTTAATTATTTCATCAACTCTATTCGCAAACTAACTCCTCTGACAACATTCAATCACAACCCCCACCCCCTCCTCCAATTGCCTCCACACAGCCTTCTCCCTGAAACCTTTCTCCACTGGCTATATAAAATCCCTTTCACAGAAACTTAAACCCTGTTCTCCTTATTTCAACAACCTACCCCCCCACCCAATTTCTCAACTTGCAGCCAGTTCCATAGCATATCCCATCTCTGTCCTTATCAACTGCTCTATCAAAGAATCCTCAGTCCCAGACATTTGGAAATCCTTTTATACTATTCCACTGTACAAAGGAGGTAACTCCACAGACCCTTCCAATTTCCATCCTATAGCTATCCCCTCCCCTCTCTCTAAAATTCTCAAGAAATGCATTCATAGGAAACTCCTTAAAATATCTACGTCAGGAAAACTTTCTCACTGCCTCTCAACATCGATTCAGGCCCCATCTCAGCACATCTACAGCTCTTCTATTCTTCACCCAGACTACAGCAGAGGCAAGAGATAACAATAAATTGGTATCTTGTCTATTCCTTGATCTCTCCAAAGCTTTTGACACCATCTCCTACCCCAAGCTCCTTACTAAACTAACTGAACTCAACCTCTCCACTTCCACTACTCTCTAGTTCTCTCATTAACTTAACAACAGACTGCAATCTGTTAGATGGCAGTCCTCCTGCTCCCCTTTCTTACCTATCCAAACAGGTGTCCCCCAAAAATTCATTCTAGGCCCCTTTCTCTTTAATATTTTTACTAACAATCTTTGCTCCACCTGCTGCACCTCTTCACTGATCCAGTATGCCAACGATTCTACTCTAATTACCCTCTCTGGCATCCCTACTGAACTTCATTCCCTCACACAGACTTTTTTTAACACCACTGAACACTGGTAAATCAACAACCAAATCATTCTTAACCCAAAGAAAATTAAGCTTCTACTTTTTCTTCCTAAATCTATGTCCAACTTTAAATCCTCCTTCAGTCTCTCTTCCTTTGACAACACTATCATTCATGTAGATTCGCACACCAACCTTCTTGGAATTACAATTGATGATGAACTGAAATTTGACCACCATATCCAACAATCCATCAAAAAAAAAAAAAAAAAAAAAACAATCAAAAACCTGGTTTACTGTACAGAAAAATAAATTCGGATCCATCTATCCATCACCTCTAAGACCTCACTTGCTCAAGCCTACCTCCTCCCCTGCCTACTCTACACTTCCCCCATATTTACTCACCTACAATCACATCTCCTAACCAAACTTGAGCAAACTTATACCCAGATAGTTAGATTTGCCTGTAACTCACCTTACAAATCCTATCACTGCATTGCCCTTAAACAACTGCAATGGCTTGAATTCCCTTAACTACTCCAGTTTTCACAACCACAGATGACATATTCCCTTCTTTACAAACCTGCAGACTGAACCTCTCTGTCCACCCTCCTATCCTTATATAAACCTTTTCAGTCTCTCCGTAGTGCTGACCATATGCTACTTGACACCTGCAGGCCTAACAAAGCAATAGGTAGATTACTTTATAAATGCTTCTTAGCTCAAACCTGGAACAAACTCTCAAGTAATCTATGCTCTATCCAATCTCCAGTTCGTTTCACAAGAGAATAGAAAAAACACCTTGTAAACACTCCCTCCTGCACCTGTCACCACCCTACCTAACACATACCTCCCCACTAATCTGACTATAAATATTTTTTTCTTCTCTCACTTTACTGTAATATATCTTTATAAAACTAATGCTGTAGTACCTTAGCTACACCACTGAGCAACTCAGTACTTTAAACCCCATCCCCTTATTTTCCTTTCCTACTATACTCCCCACCCCTCCTCTCTCCTCTTACGACTGTCTTTCTTTCACTCTCTTGACTTTCCTATACATCCCCCCACACCTTTATTTTTTTACCATTTTTACTTCATACCTCATTTCTCCCACTCTACCAACTTAATCAAGTTATTTCAATGTTTTTCTGGCTTATTTTTATTCTTTCTGCTGCCTTATTGCAAATCCTCATTAGTTTTTAACTGCTCTTTATTTCTATGTTGTTGCATTAATGTATGTATTTATGTAATTCTTCTATGTATGTATTTCTTAATTTTGCATTTTTGGCATGAATGTTTTCAGTTCTTATTAGTGGAATGTTACTTTTTTATTGCTATCTTTGTGTGGGAGCTTTTCTCCTCGAGTCTGCACTGAGAATGGGCCACTGGCTCAGTTGTACTAACCCAGTTAACAAAAGACAAATAAATAAATAAATCATCATCTTCTTTCGGCTGTACCCATTAGGGGTCGCCACAGCGGATCATCTGTTTCCATTTCTTCCTGTCCTCTGCATCTTGCTCTGTCACACCAACCACCTGCATGTCCTCTCTCACCACATTCATAAACCTTGTCTTAGGCCTTCTTCTTTTCCTGTTACCTGGTAGCTTCATCCTTAGCATCTTTTCCCCAATATACTCAGCATCCCTCCTCAGCACATGTCCAAACCAATGTAATCTTGCCTCTCTGGCGTTGTCTCCAAACATTCCAACCAGGGCTGAACCTCTAATATACTTATTCCTAATCCTGTCCACCCTCATCACACCCAGTGCAAATCTTAACATCTTTAACTCTGCCACATTCAGCTCAAACTCCTGCCTTTTTGTCAATGCCACTGTCTCCAACCCATATAACATAGCTGGTCTCACTACCCTGTTGTAGACCTTCCCTTTCACTCTTACTGGTACTCGTCTGTCACAAATCACTCCTGACACTCTTCTCCACCCACTCCATCCTGCCTGAACTCTCTTCTTCACTTCTCTTCTGCACTCACCATTACTCTGAACTATTGATGCCATTTATTTAAACTCATTCACCTTCGCCACCTCTACTCCTTGTATCCTCACCATTCCTATATCCTCCCTCTCATTCACACACATATATTCTGTCTTAGTCCTGCTGACCTTCATTCCTCTTCTCTCTAGAGCATATCTCCATCTCTCCAGAGTCATCTCCACCTGTTCCCTACTCTCACTACAGATCACAATGTCATCTGCAAACATCATAGTCCACGGGGACTCCTGTCTGATCTCGTCTGTCAACCTGTCCATCACCATTGCAAATAAGAAAGGGCTCTGAGCTGATCCTTGACGTAATCCCACCTCCACCTTAAACGCATCTGCCACACCCACCGCAGACCTCACCACTGTCACACTACACTTGTACATATCCTGTACCAGTCTTACATACTTCTCTGACACTCCCGACTTCCTCATACAATACTACAACTCCTCTCTAGGCACCCTGTCATATGCTTTCTCTAAGTCTACAAAAACACAATGAAAATCCTTCTGACCTTCTCTGTACTTCTCCATCAACACTCTCAGAGCAAACATCGCATCTGTAGTGCTCTTTCCTGGCATGAAACCATACTGTTGATCACTAATCATCATGTCCCTTCTTAACCTAGCTTCCACTACTTTTTCCCATAACTACATGCTGTGACTGATCAATTTAATCCCTCTGTAGTTACTACAGCTCTGCACATCACCCTTATTCTTAAAAATTGGTACCAAAACACTTCTTCTCCATTCCTCAGGCATTCTCTCATTTTCCAAGATTTCATTAAACAATCTGGTTAAAAACTCCACTGCCATTTCACCTAAACACCTCCATGCTTCCACAGGTATGTCATTTGGGCCAACAGCCTTTCCATTCTTCATTCTCTTCATAGCTATCCTTACTTCCTCCTTGCTAATCCATTGTACTTCATGATTCACTATCCCTACATCATCCAACCTTCTCTCCCTCTCATTCTCTTCATTCATCAACCCCTCAAAGTACTCTTTCCATCTCCTCAACACACTCTCCTCTCTTGTGAGTATGTTTCCCTCATTATCCTTTATCACCTTTACCTGCTGCACATCTTTCCTAGCTCGGTCCCTCTGTCTAGCCAATCGGTACAGGTCTTTTTCTCCCTCCTTAGTGTCCAACCTTTCATACAACTCTTCATATGCCTTATCCTTAGCCTTCACCACCTCTCTCTTTGCCATGCACCTCATCTCCTTATACTCCTGTCTACTTTCTTCATCTCTCTGACAATCCCACTTCTTTGCCAACCTCTTTCTCTGTATACTATCCTGTACTTCCTCATTCCACCACCATGTCTCCTTGTCGTCCTTCCTCTGTCCAGATGTCATACCAAGCACCTTTCTAGCCATCTCCCTTACTAGCTCTGCTGTAGTTACCCAGCTATTTGGTAACTCTTCATTGCCACCCAGTGCCTGTCTTAACTCATCCCTGAACTCCACCTCACAAGTACTCTTTCTCAATTTCCACCATTTGATCCTCGGTGCTGCCCTCACACTCCTCCTCCTCTTCTTGATCACCAACGTCATCCTACAAACCACCATCCTATGCTGCCTAACTACACTTTTCCTGGTCACCACTTTACAGTCTCCAATCTCCTTCAAACTGGCCCTCCTACATAAGATATAATCCACCTGCGTGCATCTTCCTCCACTCTTGCATGTCACCCTATGCTCCTCCCTCTTGTTAAAATACGTATTCACCAAAGCCATGTCCATCCTTTTCGCAAAATCCACTACCATCTGACTTTCGGCAATCCTCTGTTTAACACCTTACCTACCCATCACTTCCTCATCCCCTCTGTTCCCTTCACCAACATGCCCATTGAAATCTGCTCCAATCACCACTCTCTCATCCTTGGGTACAGTCATCACCACTTCATCCAACTCACTCCAAAATGTTTCTTTCTCATCCATCACACAGCCAACTTGTGGAGCATATGCACTAACAACATTCATCATTACACCATCAATTTCCAGCTTCATAAACATCACTCTATCCAACACTCTTTTCACCTCCAAAACACTCCTAGCATACTGTTCCTTCAGGATAACTCCTATGCCATTTCTCCTCCCATCCACACCATGATAAAACAATTTGAACCCACCTCTGATACACTTAGCCTTACTCCCCTTCCATCTGGTCTCTTGCACACACAATATACCAACCTTCCTTCTGTCCATCATATTGGCTAGCTCTCTCCCTATACCAGTCATACTGCCAACATTCAAAGTTCCGACCCTCACTACCACAGTCCTAGCCTTTCTCCTCTCTTCCTGCCTTCAGCCATGCCTTTCGCCTCTTCTCCTCCTTCGGCCAACAGTAGCCCAATTTCTGCCAGCTCCCTGCTGGCAAACAGTACTGGTGGCGTTCGTTGTTAACCCGGGCCTCGACCGATCCAGTATGGAAATATTTACTGGTGTCTGCATGAAGTATCTGGTGATAGTGTTATGCTGGATGCCCTTCCTGATGCAACCCTCCCCATTTATCTGGGCTTGGGACCAGCACAAAGAAATGCACTGGCTTGTGCAGCCCCAGTGGCTGGGTTAAAAGACAAATAAATAAAATAAATAAATTTCAGTACTCTTATCCTTTACCCTATAGTAGTTTTCCTCTCTGTTCTAACCAATTCTTCTGCTTCTCCTTATCTGTTTGTTCACTTAATAGTTTCCCAAACATGTTACATGCCTCAGTTTCAACTTCCTGTAAGGCAATATATATATATATATATATATATATATATATATATATATATATATATATATATATATATCACGTTCTTGAACAAAATTAGCCTCATCTTTTTCATTCACATCCTCCTTCTTAGCCACCCTTATTTGTTCTATAATTTTACCACTCACTTTTTCAATAACTTCCGCAATTTCATCTTGTAGTAGTGCGCTTTTTTTTCTGCACAGTCAAACCAAAAATGTTTTTTCTTCCCACTGACCCTGCATTCCTTTTTACATTTATTTGTAGTATGACCTATCCCTCTGTATTAGTTACACTTAACCTTTTTGCACTTTTGAATTAAATATTCCATGCTCCCACAAAAATAACAGTTTTGTTGGCTGGCCTTGGTACATTACAGTCCCCGTAAAAGCTTCCACAAATATTGCACTAGGTTAATGTTGCAAAACATCCTGCTTTACATTTAATACAACACTGGTTTCTCAAACACCATTCCATACATGTCTCTCATCTGTTGTTTTCTTACTATTTTCATCGATTCAAAGATTCATAGACTGTTACTAGGCTAACAACCCAAGGGCCTTTCTAAGCCAGGCCAAGTTTTCCTGAAAGAATAATGATGTTCTGCATCCAAATAAGATACTGAGGGCCAGGCATTTATAAGCTACCTCTGTCCATAATGAACATGGCTGCCAGGCCCAGTGCAACTTTCTATTCCCCATCCACTTGTCTAGGTTGTGCTTAAACTTGGTAATAGACAAAATCAGCTTCACATGGATTAGAAACCTGTTCTATGGGAGGGGCAGTCTTTGGGACACATACCTGTCTCTCAAGCATGTTCTGTTTCTGTCACAGATAATTTTGTCACAATATTTAAATAACTATTTCTCTAATTCTTACTATTTTATATCATCAGTTCTGAATTGTACAAATGCATGCTTTTTTAAATTCAGTGCCTGACCCACAAAAATATACCTGTGCCATGGATAAATGTCTTTTTTCTTTTTACATTCATTTAGGAATTTATGCAGAAAAATTCAGTTTTAAATGTAATGTCACAGAAGGTCTCTTTACCTAAATGATTAAAATACCTTACATCTCTTACAGAAAACAATAATGGCATGAAATATATCATAATGTCTTTCTGTTCAGCATCCTTCTCCATATTTCCAAATGATTTTACACTGCTCTCCTCCATGTTTTTTCTGCTTGCCTCCATCTTGGTATTCTTTTGACCATTAATGACAACCTGCTGGCTCCATTTATTGCTAGAAAAGAGAATGGAAAGTTCCATGATATCTTGGCCAAATATCCCCAGTAGGATAAATGCCACTCCAGGCCTTTCTTGAGTGACTAACCTGGTCAGCAAATAATAGATAAATACCATAAATTATTTATGTAGCTTATTTCCATACCTGGCTTGTCTGCATATCTGCTTTATCATCTTCACACATGCTTTTTGAGATGCTGCCATTCTGCCATTCTTCTTGCTTTACTCTGAAGAAGCCCATTGTAGATATGGGTGAAAGTGCTTAGCTTTTGTTATTTTATTAAAGATAATTTCTGCTACCTTGTAGTGTGCGGGATTGTATTTGTTCTATTTTCTGTTTGTTTGGACGCTTTCATTTTTGGATGCTGCTATTCTTCTTCAGCTCCACCTGTTTCCTCATTTTTCTGCTGCTAAAGGCCTGATCATTTCCATGAATCCCAGTGCTTTCACTTCAGTCAGCTTCCAGGTCTTTAGCCTAACCACTGCAGAACTTAAAACCTTCTCTGACCACTGCTTGCAAGTGATTGTGATCACCAGTGGTTTATGCTGAGAACTGACCATTTAACTGGGGATGAATTTGCAATCTCTGATTTGACCCCACTACTCTTTTCTTACTAGGAGAAAGTCCAACTGAGTTGTATGCAGACCTCTTTTATATGTGATCTTTTGACTGCCTTTTTTGTACCATGCACTTAATTAAGCCATTTTCCAGCTCAGAAGTTTAGAATGGCCTCTTCATCATTATTTCTATTGTCCCTCCAATGTAGACCCAGGCAGTCCTCAGAACCTATTCTGACCGTCTGTCTGTCTGTTGTGATATGAATATTCAGGTCCGCCGTTATCAAGACCAACTCATTTTGTCACATGTTATTGAGGCAGTCCTGCAGCTGTCATTTGAATACCCCTTTTCCTCTTTATTTCAGCCCTGTTGTGGGGCATCTGCATAGTATATGAAGGCTGCACAATCTTTACCCTGAAGTCTTGTTTCTATGAGTCTGTCACTAATTCCGATGACATCCCTTGTTGTCTGTAACCACAATTCCTGCACCATTTGTAGTCTATCCTCCCCTTGAGTAGTAGACTTTGGATCCAGGCCAAGAGACTTTTCTGCTGTCACACCAGAGTAGAAACCGAAGTAGATGTGGCTGCACAGAAAGCCAAAAAAAACAGGTTATGATGGTTTGGGAGGAAAGCAGAAGATGATTTAGTAAAGAAGATTTAGAAGAGAAAGGAAGAAGGCAAGAGGAAATGAAGAAATCCATCTAAGAAATGGATGGATTGCTTGAGAGAATGCCTGCGACAGTTAGGCAAGACCACCAAGGAAGATAGGAAAGTGGCACTGAATCAACAGAGATGGTGACAGTTGATGCAATACCCTGAATCCAGAGAGAAAAATGGGGGAAAGGGGGTTGATGATAATGATGATGATGAACTCAAAATTCATGGCATAAAAAGAAAAGCATATATTTATATACGTATATATATTTATATGAGAGCATTAGACCTATCACCTAACTATATTTGATTTAATAAAATTAATTCAGTTTATCATATTATGTGGAGAGATCATTCACAAGCAGATCTGAAAGTTATGGGTGGGATTCATACTCAAAATGCATAGTGAACTGGCAGTTTGTAGCAATGCACAGGATAACGGCAATTTATTAATTAACTTTGTACACTGGATTGGTAGGTGGTCATCACAGCATTTTAGCCATGCCTTGGGACAGAGAGGAAGTTACAAATTTCAGTAGATAGTTACAATGCTATTTTACTGTACAGTTCAATTGTGTAACATACACTTTTGCAGAAACAAGAAATATTTGAGATTATCAATTTTCCCTATTATCAACAATTATTCAAATTATGTACAGATTCAGGGTAATATAGATGCAGAATGCCCAATTTAGCCTGTGTCAAAACACTGACATATGCATTCATTATCAAGAAATTGAAGTAGCTCTTATTTGAATGTATATAATTCTTGTTGCTTCCAGATATATGAGGTAGAGCGTTCCATGCTGTGGTAGCAAGCTTTGAAAAGCCTCTTTTGCCTATGGCTTTGATGATATGTGAACTTGACAAGAAGATTGCAGTCTGTAGATGAGCATAGGGAATTGCTGGTTTGTGTGTATTGTAGTGAATGCGTAGGCAACAGAAGCAGTGTAGTAGTTTGTGTGTGAGGCAGTTAAGTAGAACATTGACTCTCATTGTTATTGGCAATCATTTGGATTTTTTTAGTAACAGTGATAGTGATGATAGGGCGACCTAGGTGTATGAATCTGCAGATCTTGTCTGCAGTCACTTGCAGATTATATATGTTCTGTACTGAGCTCAGACCAAATAGTGGTAGGCAGTATTCTATGGTTTGTAATACCAGAGCTTTCTTAGATTCTAGTGGGAGTAGGTGAGAATATTTATATACTAACCTAATTCACAGAAACATGTTGCTCAAGAATGCTACAGTGTATCACACAGTATGCCTTGTATACAAATGACTGCATAATGACATACAATATAAGGTGCATACCCAAATGAGGCAGTAATGCTACACAAATGCATACAACCAAAACAGAATCATGATTCATAGTCATTTGTGGGGGGGCTTGCACAGAAAGCTGCATGACTATAGAAAAAGAGAGAACATGTGAGAAATATCTGTGCTGCAGACAGCAGTATTAATCAGTATCATTCAGGACGCCTCAGCAGCATATTGTTATACTTGGTGTTGCCAACCCTTATCCAGTAGTACAATGCAGCAGATGGTGGTAACAAAAGTGGCAACAAAAGTGCTATAGGTAGATTATGTACCATAACTGGACCACCTAAGTGATAGTTGATCACTTCTGGTTGATTAGGTCATTGTCAGGATCCTAGTGGACATGTGCTGTCCACAAGTGGAATCTAGAAGAATTTATGGACTGCCTATCCCTGTGGATATAGTTGTATTTGCTAAGTTTCCTAGCTGCAGGGACCTTTCAGAAACTAACGGGTAGGTTATGTATATCACAGGCATCAGCTTCAAGAATGCTTAACTACTTCCTCAACATTATGCTTCTACATCTGGATGAGGACATTATGCTTCTACATCTGGATGAGGACATTATGCTTCTACATCTGGATGAGCACATCTCCTTTTCAAGAAAATCAGAGGATGGAGTCATTGCTATGCTTGGCTTCTACGACACTGCATATTTTCTGTTATACTGGATACTAAAGATTGCACATATGTGCAATAAAGACTCCACCTGCTTTACAGTTGCAGTAGTTTGTCAACAGGAAGGACTATAATTCTGCGAACTACAATGCACAGAGTATTATTAACAATGTGTTGGGTGCACGGCACCCAGGTATTTCCCATTATTCACATCTACATCATACATGTCAAGTTATATTATTGCTTCCATCAGGGTGACCTTCCATAAAGCTATCTAGTTCTAAGGACAGGCATTCTGAGCAGAATATATGGGAAGAGTTGTATACATGTGCATGTATGCATTAACCCCCCCCCCCCATACAGTCTTGCTAAGTGTTAAAAGATATGCTGGATACTCCCTTGAGCCCCGGCTAATGACACATATTTATAAACTGGAGTGTGTTGCTAAATTCCAGTATAGTGTGGCACATGTGGAGACCTACAACATCATTAAATGGGTATTTGGCCTGCTAAAGGTATGTTTCTGCTGTCTGTTTATGTGGCACTGTAGTATTCCTCTACCACAGCCTACAAGCTGTTCATAGCCTGTGCCATTATAATATGATAATGCAAAAATAAGTGGGTCAGCGTCAGGGTTTGACTGCACTAGGACCTGCATTAGGACTAGGCCCACACTCCACAGGTGTGGAAGCTTTAGCAACAATATCTGCAGAAGACATTGAGCTGGGACAGGAGGAAGTACATGCCAGACAACAGTCTCAATGATGGTGCCAGGCACAACACACTGCATTGCAGGACTATGGGCCATGACAAGTGCACAGTGACTGTACAGTGCCATGCCAAGCAAACATGATGCATGCAGTGTTAGTGACAGGTTATGATGATCACTGCATGGTTGAGTCATGCTGTATGTCAGACATCACCACATATACTACACAGAATGGAGGGTGTAGTGTGCACTGGTACCAAGGGACACAATGATATCTGTCTGTCAGTATAAACTGCCAGGGGGATCATGGTACAGGAATCAAAGTTTCATTTGTTCAACAGGTAGCGCAATCACTTTTGATGTTGGAAGCTCAGAAGACTGTTGTCTCTATTCCCACATCAGGTAGTTGGCTTAATTTTTCCAGTAGTGACTGTTTCTGTGGCTTAACTTTGAAGTGCTTGACAAAATGTCATTGTATATAGTACTGAGTTCAGAGCCCCTCGGGGTTGCATGTTTTAGTCTGGGAGTTGACACAGTAGGTTAAGGCTGTGAACTGTAGTTCCTGTGGTACAGGGTTTGATTCATTCAGCCCTCATATACCTACTGTGTGACCTTGAGTAAGTCATTTAATCAGACAGTGCTTGAAAGCATCTAGGCATTTGGAAATTTGTGCTAGGCTTATCAATGGCCTCCTAGACTGCAAGCCTATAAACCTGTGATTACTGCAGTATACCATAAGAGGGGTGCTGCACTCCTGAGTGTGCTGTCCTTTGGATGATATGTTAAACTGAGGCCCCATCTGCCTGAACTGCTGGAAGATCATGTGTATGTAAAAGATCTCACAGTAGGTATCAAAAAGTGTAGGGGCTATTCCTCGCTGCCCCTGCCATATTTCCCCTAGTCAGTATGTATACCACCTCTGGTGTCCTCTGAAAAGTGGTCATTGGTCTAACCAGGTCAGCAAACTGCAACTAATAAAAATAAATAAATAAATGCAGAGGAGTCTTGTGGTTTGGAAATGTACAATTTGCCAAGGATTGCACAATGTGACCATGACCTGTTGACTGGACTAAGGCCCTCCTGTGGTAAGGAAGGTGTGCTACTGTGGAATCCTGACCAGGCATCTGCTGGTGAGGTGTTTTGAAAATGGAGGGTTGGCAGAGCATCATACACCTTCTGATTTTGGTGCAGATTGTAAACCCTTCTAGGGCTCCTGTAAACATTTACTCCAGGTGTCCAGTATGTTTAGTGATGATGGTACTTGAAATCCTCCACATGAAAGCTATAATGAAGCAATGTGTGCCACCATAGATTTTATGAAATCTCATAATCATGGCATTGGATTCCATGCCCTTACTTAGCTACTGATAGTGCTGAATAGTGTACTCCTGAATTTTGTTTTATGACACTTTTCTTTTTTTGAGAAATTTGAAAGTTCTAGTACAGCATTTTGTTTTGATTCCTGCTCATCTGCTGTGGCGACCATAAGGGAAACACTGCCAGTGTTCAGAGCCTCAGAAGACTTCCTCTACCAGGGATGGTAAGCATCGCAAGTGTACAGTAATGAGGTCTTCTATGTGTCTGGCGGTATGTTCTCCCTCTACAGATGGTGCATGCCCACCCAGGATGTAGACAGACAGTCATTTGACTGTAACAATGCTGTAAGTGTTTCAACATCTTTGACAGCACCTGCAGAGACACCGGTATAATTCCTTTGCCCTGCACCATCCTCTAAATGAATCCATACTGTATCATTCTAGTCTATGAATACACAATACAGAAACACCATAGAATAAAATTACACTGGATATATGTGTGATGTGGCATGCATGTCAAGGATGCTAATGTAACATATGATGTACAATAAAAACATACCCCTATCCCCCCCATTACACTCCCTTTTCTGTTCTTCTGCTCCTTCTATTATGACAAATAAGCAGTGAGGCACTGTAGTTAGCCTATATTCTGTATGCACACTGCTGCTGTAATGCCATCTACTGTGTCATACTAATCTGGTGTGTCTGTCCTCAAGACAAGTGGGTGTATGAGGCTATTTTGGCACCAACATCCACACCTCTGAGGATTGTCACTGCACCCGTTTCTCTAGTCAGGAAGAACAGAAACTCTTCCATGTATGCCACTGTGGTAGTCCCTAGTGAGTTACCTCCCATGGCCAAACTCTCAGCTGTTGTCTGTTGTGTCTTCTTCTAGGCATGACTGTTCATTTCCATGACACATGACACACTTACAATACAAGATTGCTGTACTGAATGTTTAAATCCAGTCATGACATTGATGCCACAGACTAGTGACTACCGCATCTGTTGCCATAGAGGCTGATCAGCACCCTCTTTGCCCAACAGGCATCTCCCATGGGTCCTGACTACATCAAGTATAATTACACTCTTAGCAAGGCTGAGTTTATCCAGTCTCTACCAGCCACTATGTTCTGTGGACATAGTGACACCTGTGAAAACAAAAGTACATAGCTATGCACTCGATGCAGATAACAATGGTTAATATTCCAGCTATACAATCACAAATCCAAACTTAAAGAGTAGTGTAACAGCTGGGACATTTTGTGTACAGATGTTTGTGGTGTACCTGACAAACAAAGGTATAGACACTGTCTGCAGGGCTCAGCCTGTCTGTTAAGTACTACACACACACACAGACACAAACACACACACACACACACACATATATATATATATATATATATATATATATATATATATATATATATATATATATATGATGGGGCTGACATATTGACCATAATTCCAAAGGGCATATGAGGAGTGCACAGGTAAACAGGACACGTGCTCCATGATGAACTCATAAAGGATAAGATGCACATAGCAGGCAGGTTAGCAGTCTAAGACACTGAGCTACATTCATTCTTGGTATCACTGCTAGGCAGGAGGTACACTTGAGTGCAGCAGAACACCTATCTAACCTGAGTAATGGGTTTAACAGCTTGAGCTATAGGAGGATACCTTTAACTAGGTTGGATAATTTGTCTTACCACAAAACTGATGCTGTATCTGTACTCCATAAATCTTACTTAACCATCAGACATTTTGTAATGCTGTGTATTTGATAGCATTCAAAATGGCAGTGCACTCACAGACTACAGTTTTTTTAATTGTTTGTGCAATACAAAGCCTGAACACCATGACTGTCTCTGAATCACTTAATAGCAGTTTTGTACAGAATGGCCAAAGTACAAAGCTTGCTTGTTAGAGATGTGTAAGAGCTACAACAGACATATGCTCATGCAGGTGACCTGCATGTGTACATGCAGCTGTTTAGTGATGGGCTGCTCAAGTCATGATTCACAAATCATGTTGGATGCATGATTCATTGACTGCTATTTTGTGTAGTCATGTGGCAGTGACTACTTCTGTTAGTGCTCAGTAGAGAGTGTCTGTCTGGCATATGACGGAGTCAAAAATCATGCTGTATCCCTTCTTGATATAAAAAAAGAGGTGTGTATACCCAGACAAAGTTACCCCAACTCCTTCCCTATATGTTTTCTTCCTGTATCTCCATCTGCTTTCGTTTGCCCCTTTTCCTATACATCATTTTTCTACCCAGTTTTATGCATCACATGCCTGTCCATGTTTGTGGGCCTCCCTTAATACCTTGTAGATGCCATTATGGTCTGGCTTTTTGTATAGAGTGACACTTTGCAAAATGTGACCAGGGACATGTCTGTCTTGTGTACCATGTGATGTTAGCTAACAGTTACACATTTATACAGTTACTTATCATGTGGAGCACACAGCGGATGCCTATCCACTGTGTTTACTTATATGATATCATATTCAGGTTGGTCTACTTTTCTGAACAGGTGTATCACTCCATGGATTGGTCTCACTATGTAGTTGCTGCTACTTTTCTGAACAGCTGTATCACTCCATGGATTGGTCTCATTATGTAGTTGCTGCACTACTTGACTACCTCCACCTGTGCAGAGATGTACTGTCCATGAGACTGCATATCACTATTTGTATTTATAATTAGTGTCTTTGCTGTACATCATTGCGGAGGTGTGAAACTTCTATGTGGAAGTGCAGTTCTTCTCTATGAATTGCAGATGATGTAAAAGTGCCATCAGTTTCTCAATGTACCATCTTAATACATTTCAAGCAACGCAACTTCTTTCAGCCAGAATTTGTAATTTATATCATCACTACTGGATCTTAATTCGATTATATTAATTTATCACAAATGATATCAAGAGGATGAAATCTAAAAAAAAGGAGAGGACTTCTTCAATTATGTAGTAATATATTTCTTAATCACAGCTTCCGTAAACCAAATTATACAATAAAAGATCATTACTAGTCAAAAAACAAGCACGTTGATTGGGCAAGCCAGCCAGCGTACCTATTGTAAATTGAGCAGATACTGATTTATTTATTTGTCTTTTGTTGACCGGGTTAGTCCAACTGGACCAAAGACCCCTTTTCAGTGGAGACCCGAGGAGAAAATCCACACACAAAAAAATACAATAAGAAGAACTATACCAGAAATATTTACATAATATCAAAAGCAGTGAGTGAGCAAATGAATACATGATAAACTGCATGACATACAGAAGAATAACATGGAGTACTTAAAACACATTTATATATATATCTATATATATATATATATATATATATATATATATATATATATATATATATACATATATATAGATATATATATATATATATATATATATATATATATATAGATATATAGATATATAGATAGATAAACCTGAAAACAAATAGCATATCAGAATGAACCTGGAGATTATACTTAATCTATCTAGGAAGGTAAAAATGAAGGAAACTGGTATGATATAGAAAAAGGTAGAAAAAAGGTATTTAATAGTGAGGTAGAAATAAGGGAGTAGAGAGACACATAACAGAGTAATTTAGTATATGTATGTGAGAAGAGATGAGAAAACAAGAGAGTTAGATATAGAAATAAGTTAGCTGCTGAAGTACTGTACCACTGAATAGACAGAATTTGTATTGGCATATGCTAAATAAGGGCATTGCAAACCTCTTTTACCAGGACAGATCAAACTGTGGAAAAAATCAAGTATGTTTTCTTACATTATAATATATCCCAGGCTGAGCCAGCAAATAGTCAGGTTTTGTTCAGTGTTCTACCCCGGTAAACTAATGTAAAATAAATAAAAAATAAAAAATACAATTTTAATAGCTTGTAAAAGTATTAATACTGTACGATCTACATATTTTAATTATTTTATGAACCTTCTCAGAAATAAAGGTTACATATAAATGGTTATATAAGATGTAAATGAGCAAAGTTAAATCGAATTCAGGCCATTTTAAAATATAAATAACCATCACAGACTTTTCCTAAACATTTAGAGTCACACTCATTGCCCTTTATTAAATTGTCGAACAACTTTATGATTTCGTCCCACAAATCATATACATTTCTTTAACCCTGACTTTTATTAAACTTGTTCACTGTTTCACAAAACATCTTTACAGTGAATTGTCAACATTTGGGTTAAATATTATAAATAAAAAATACAGGAACAAGCAAACTTCACCTCCAAAAACGTGCTTGTATAAGTAGTATGTAAAATTAAATATTCAAACTAATATAGTACTGCTGAACCCTAAAATATATATGGATGCAAAAAAGTTGAACTATAAGCTCATTTAATAGGAGCATTTTGCCCTGCTGTTCCACATTTCACATAATGGCAGGAAAATAAAATTGTCCACTACATTAGTCAAACAGGAACTCTTATCTATGCTTATATTTTACCATCTCTTAGTTCAGATATGACATTGAAAAACATGAAAGTCCCCTTTGTATTTATTTAGAGATATTATCTGGCAAAGTATCTCCCCACAACATGCTTCTCCAATTGTAAACAACATATTTTTTTCTTCTCGTTGCCCCCACTATCTGTCAATCATCATTCTCTTCCCAGCCCGTTGGTCCATTTGTTCCTCATCATTTTGGCAAGGGTTGACTGGGAGAGGTCACAATTCAGACAGCCATCAGAGGTAGTTTGACATTTTCTCATGCTGCCCTATTCCTGGAATGTAGCTGGCAAAGAACTTGGGAAGGATTGTGCAATCAGTTGTGGCAGTGAATGATGTCCCCTCACTTCTGCAAGGGGTGTGTCATCTCAGGCAGTCCCACCCTTCCCCCTGTAGCACAAATGATGGTTTCCTCAGTCTCCACCTGGAAAATCACACTACTCAGTGTACCCCTGAGTGTGTGCCATTCCATTCACCCTGCTGAAGGAGGTGAGCAGACCACACCTTTTCCTTCCTCCACCTCTCTCCTTGGCTGCTCCAATGCTAGGTCTGATAATCAAACCCCTACTACCTAGGTTACAGTCAGAACTCCATCCATCCTCTGCACCATGAAGCCAAGTTGTAAACAAAATATTTGACAAGCTAGAGACCTGCTACAACAAAATCACAAAATTCGCCACAGGGGCATCCTACCATAGTCACCACTGTCTCTCACTTGCTGAACTGGGCTGGCTTGAACTCCCTCCACCCACAAACTAGTAAACCATCCACTAAATGTCCCATCCCTCCAGAATCTACTCCAACCCTATCGCACCACCAGACCACTAAGATCAAAATCACTTGCAGATCACTAAAGCCAATAACTCTGCTGGTGAAGCACTATTCTATAGCCAAATTATGGAATCCCACCCACAATTACCTATGCACCAACTTCAAAACTTTATTAAAAGCGCTGGCTATGCCCTTGCAACTCCCACTCTAATATCATCCACCCCATCCAACTACTACCTTTCTTCACCTCCACTAACTACCTTGATGATAGCTCATAAGCCTAGTACTTATTATACAGCAGGAACTTCTCATTGTTACATTTGTTAAGCCTGTTATGTACTATACAGATAAAGATTCTAGTTGTCTACTGATGTACTATGTTCTTCATCTGTAAATATGTTGTAAGTAATTTCTATGTTAAATTGTTAATCACTATGTATGTAACTACTGTCTGTTTATTTTACTGTGGAGCTTTTAAATAAATAAATAAATAAATAAAATTTGACTCTCATAAGCATCATCACTTTAAGTTCCTTCCTCTTCCTTAAGTACCTGAAAGCAAATTTAGATGATGACGGAACAGAGGCACTTGATGAGCCTGTGTCATAACTAAGTCATAGGCTAGGATTCATAATCCATAAAACTGGAAGAATCTCTCCTTTGTCTGAACAAGCAAATAAGGTCACTGGTGAAGTCCTCTAAGGCTAACTTCGAGTCCAAACTGGCCACATCCACTAAGGATAATCACAAGGCTTTCTTCACATATGTCCGCAGTCTCAAAGGTAACATCCAAATCTGCTCTGAACTGGTGGTCAATAACACCACATACACAAATGGCATAGATATAGCCAACCTGCTGGCAAACAGATTTAGTGAAAACTTTACCCCCCTGTTCCCCCATCAGTAAAACAGGACATTCCCAGCACCTCCCTCCGCTCATCACCAGGGAGCAAGTCTTTAATGCCCTCTCAAAGGCAAAAAAATATAGTCTCCATGGGACCCGATAACATCCCTGGCTGTATCCTACATGAACTCAGGCATGAGCTCTCAGCTCCATTTGGCATCCTATTCAACCAAAGCCTGAGCTTTGTCCCAGCTGAATGGAGGACAGCCACTGTCATTCCTCTACACAAAGGTAGAGCATCCACTAACCCAGGCAATTATAGGGCCTTCAGCCTAACTAGCCTGATCTGCAAGGCCCTAGAACATATTATCATGGACTTTATAAACAAGGACATTGGCAACCTCCAAACACTTGACCCTACACAGTTTGGTTTTGTCAAACGGAGATCATGCCTGTTAAACTTGGTCAACTTCTTTGAAACAGTCACCAAAGTCATGGACAAGGGGAAGACAGTGCACATCACCTACCTTGACCTAGGCAAAGCCTTCGACACTTTTCCCCACTTGGGTATAATAGATAAACTCTCCCAGCTAGGCATCAACCCATATGTTACCAGATGGGTACCTAACGGGCTCACTGACAGAACCTACTCAGTCAAAATATGGGAAGCCACCTCTAGTAGTAGACCCATAATGAGCGGTGTACCTCAAGGATTGGTCTTGGGGCTTCTGCTGGTTGGGATATACTTTTCTGAGGTGCAAGCCAAAACCAGTGGTCTGTGGCTGACTATGGTTAAAGATGACTGCAAGCTGGGCACTGTCTTAAATTCCCCTAGTGATGTGAACATCCTCTAAGAGGGCCTTACCCAAACTAATGACTGGTGCCAGAAGCATGACCTCAAAGTGAATGCCAAGAAATGCATCCTTATCCCCTTTGGAGAAAATGGCATCCCCACTAATTGTCACATTAATAACAATGTACTAAGCATTCAATCAGTTGTGAGGGACTTGGGCACCCAGGCTGATAGCAACCTGACTTTTGACTACCACATAACCTTTGTTGTACAGAAGGCTTTCTACATGGCTCACCTCATAAATAAGGGTATTTCATCCAGGAACAAGGAGGTCATAACATCCCTGTACTCCTCCCTTAAAAAGAGCCATTATCGAGTACAATGCCCCCTTCGGCATGTACCTTGCTAAGCACATACAGCAGCTGGAGAGACCACAGAGGTTCCTGACCAGGAAAATCCAGGGTCTCAAACACCTATCCTATACAGATAAGCTAAAAGCCCTGTCCCTCTACTCAGTCTTGTACCGACTGCTCAGAGGTGACCTGTGTCTGGCATACAAGACCATCTCAGACCCAGCCTTGATGGTGTTGCTGCATATCCGTAAGTCAAACTCCACTCACGCAACCCAGACGCAAGCTCTTAATCTGGTCTGTGACATTAATAGAACTTGTTGGCAGGATATATTTCTATCCCAAAGACTCCCCCCATCTGTGGACTAGACTCCCTCTCCATGTCAAGCAGAGCACCACTCTAGACCTCTTTAAGAGGGACCTGGATGACTGGATGGGAAACAGAAAATACACCCCTGAGATCCCACCTATGTCCATGCTGGACAGGAGAAATAGATGCTGACTTTGAGGGACTGGGCCAAATTCTTGGCTAGGCTTATAAGAGCCTCTGGTCCAATAAACTAGTATCATCCTATGAATCTGGCATGTACAAGACGATAGTTTATAGGTTCATAGGTTCATACTAGGCTATCTGCCCTAGGGCATTTATAAGCCTAGCCAGAGTGTGTTTGGCTTTCGCCACCCATTTTAAATTAATTTTGCTATGCCCTTTTTTGAGGTTAGTATACTGTGCCTCTGTCTAACAGTGACACAGAAGTGATACCCAGGGTAAACCTACGATCCCCCATCCACTCATCAAGATTCTTCTTGAAGAGAGTCAATGAGGGACTCTGCCTAACCTGGACTGGGATTTTATTCCAGAGTGAAGGGAGCCTCTGGGTTATGAATCTGTCCCTCCAGCATGTCCTATTTATTTCAGTGCTGAAGTTCAAGTCTCTCGAGCACGTAGCTCAATGGGATTTGGATTTTCTGAAGTAGCATGTCCATTAATTCTGGGTTGGACATGGCTTTATACATCAGGCACAGATCGCCTCTGAGCAGGTGGTATGCCACTGAGTAGAGCTGGAGTTTCTTTAACCGGGCAGCATATGACATCTGTTTGAGCCCTTTGATCCTCTTGGTGAGGTACTTTTGGGGTCTTTCCAGTTGCTGCAGGTGTCTGGTAAGATACATCCCAAAAGGGTCATTGTACTCAATTATGGGCCTGATGAGGGATGAGTAAAGAGGCACGATAACCTCCCCTGATCTAGATGTGAATCCCTTCATGATTAGGTGGGCTATATAAAATGTTTTTCTAACCACTTTGGCCATGTGGTTGTCAAATGAGAGATTGCTATCAACTTGGGTCCCCAGGTCCCTAATTACTTCTTTCGTACTTACTGGATTACCACTTATGTGGTAATTTGTGGGCACTTTGTTTTTGCCAAAGGGGATGACTATACACTTTTTGGCATTTAGCTTGAGGCCATGGCTCTGGCACCAGTTGTCTGTTTCTATGAGGCCCTTTTGGAGGATGCTTGTGTCGGCTGGAGAGTCTATTATGGCGCCCAGTTTGCAGTCATCTGTGAACTTGATCAGCCACAGTCCTTCCATGTTGGCCTGTACCTCTGAGAAATATATACCAAACAAGAGAGGTCCCAGGACTGAGCCTTGTGGGATGCCACTTGTAACTGGTTTGGAGTCTGACATGGCTCCAGCAATTCTAACCATGTGGGTTCTGTCCTTGAGCCAGTTTGCAACCCATCTAGTGACATAGGGTTTATATTTAAGCTGGTGAGCTTATCTATAATGCCCGAGTGGGGTATTGTATCGAAGGCTTTTGCGAGGTCCAGGTAGGCTGTGTGGACCACCTTCCCCTCGTCAATGGCCTTGGTGACTGTTTCAAAGAAATCGACCAGGTTTAAGAGGCAGGATCTGCCCTTAACAAAGCCAAACTGGGTAGGATCCAGTGTCTGTAGGTCCCCAATATCTTTATTTATAAGGTCCATGATGATCCTTTCCATAGCTTTGCAGACCAAGCTAGTCAGGCTTATGGGGCGATAGTTTCCAGGATCCGTTGAGGCACCACCTTTGTGGAGAGGGACCACCATTACTGTACACCACTCTTTGGGTACATATCCTGTAGTAAGACTGAGAATGAACAGTAGTTTTATGTTTGGGTTTAGCTCTTCTTGGAGTTCATGTAGGATGCAGCCTGGGACACCGTCTGGTCCCATTGATGCTGTGTTTTTTGCTTTGGAGAGGGCGGCTCTTACCTGAGCATCTGAGATGTCAGGGGGGCAGCACTCTGCTGGGATAGATATTTGCCCTTTTGGTGGGGATGGGGGGGAGAAGTTTGCGCTGAACCTGCCAGCTAGGATGTTGGCAATGTCTGTGGGTTCGTGTATTTTTTTGTTATTTTGGACTAATTCTGAGCATATCTGGGAATTCCCACCCAGGTTCCCAACATAACTAAAGAAAGCCTTGTGATTATCCTTAGTGTCCTGTGCAATTTTTCTCTCGAAGCTGGCCTTAGACGATTTTATGAGTGCCCGTAGTTTTTTTGCTAATACTGATCAGAGATGCCTTCCCTTTTTGGGATTTTGCTCTATCATGTAGTAGCTTCCTCCTTCTATTGTTTAGTTTGTTTATGGCTGGGGTCCACCAGACAGGACGTCTGCCTTTGGAGGATTGGGTCTTGGTTTTATTTGGGATTGCATGATCCATGCATTCCTGAAGGTGTTCATAGAATGTGTTTATAAAGGATTCTACGGTCTGGGCAGTATTTTCCACAGGCCCGGGGGCTTTGAAGGATTCCACCTCGGTTTTGAGGAGTGTGAAATTTGCTTTAGAGAAGTTTTTCACTGTGGTTTTCTGGGCAGGGGGTGGGGTCGGGATGTGAATATCCAGTGAGATTAGTTTATGGTCTGATCTTGCCAGTGAGGGATACACTTCTGGTCTGGAGCATAGAGTCCCCATGATGGTGATGATCAGGTCCGGTATGTTTTCCCCTCTTGTGGGAGTGGTAACAAGTTGTTCCATAGCATTTGAGTTTATAAATTCTAGGAACCTTTGGGCTAGGGTGTTGGAGCTAGAGTAATCCTCCCAGTCTATGTTTGGGTAGTTGAAGTCACCCAATATAATGGTGTTTGGAGAGACCTTCATATTTTCCAGTGTTCTCAGGAAGGCTGAGTGGAGTTCCTGGGTTTGGGAGGGTGGTCTGTAGCAGGCTATAAACTGGAAGGCAGTTTTACCCACTGTTAGTTGCACATGGATAGTCTCTGATGCTTCATGCTGTGCCACCAACCTGGAGGTGTGGGTATCTTTGACGAATATTGATACTCCCCCTCCTTTTGTGGTTCGGTCCAAGTTTTGGGGCCAAAAAGCATGGTATGATGTATAACCTGGTAGTGCTGGGGTGCTCTCGGGAGCCTTGAACCAGGTTTCTGTTACTGCACAGATATCGATGTTCTCCATGCTAAGGAGAGTTTCAAGTGCATGCATCTTGAGGTTTAGACTTCTGGCATTGAGTAGCATTACTCTTAGTTTCTTATCCCTTGTGATACCTATGGAGGTGGGTTTGTCTTTTGAGCCTTGCCTAAAAAAGGCACTATGGGGGTAGCAAGAGCCTTTGCCAATATCCGAAAGCCCGGAGGTGATAGGTGCAAGCGTCCCTAGTGAGGCATCATGGCTTATCGAGCATGTCATCCCAGGCTGACAGGCATTGGATCCCCTTTGAATGACACCAATACTTAAGCCAATTGTTGAAATTGATCATCTTGTCTTCATATTGTGGCATCATTCTTGGTGAAGCTAAGATGCTACTCAAGGTCAGGGTCATACCGACCTGGGCTACATGCTCAGAGAGCTCCTCTATGTCTCTTTTCATGTAGTCCAGGGAGGTACGTCTCAGGTCATTCACACCAGCATGGACAATGACTGAGTCATATTTGTACTTGCCTTGGAGTGACCTGAGTGCTTGTGTTATGTGACAGATCCTAATGCCCAACAGGCAGCTCACCGTGACCTTCCCCTTGTTCAGCCTGGTGAGCGGGACGTCAGTGTGCCTGACGATAGAGTCACCTATTACAAGTGTATCAGGTGTGTTGTTTAGCCTTAAAGACTGTGATTGTTCGGCACACTGGCTTTGTGCGCTATGTGTTGCATGTGTTTTGTTTTGGGGTAGCGGTTGCTTGGGTGTCTGCTTTGGAGGTCTCTGCTGCTTAGGCAGATTTTTATTTAGAGCCTGCGAGTATGTTTTTGTGTGTTTATGCATTTGGTTTTCTGTCGTGGTAGGGCTATGTGAGACTGGAATTGTAGTGAGTGTGGTTTCCTTTTCCTCCTGACTGGTTATGCCAGTACTGAGTTGAGAGAGCTTAGCCTCCAGTTTGGCTATATGGTTGCATCTCTCACATGTGTTGGAATTTGTTGGGAGGAGGAGAGGGTTGTCTGTGTACATGAGGCAGTTGTAACATTGCCTCAGGATTCCCACATTCACCAGCTGGACCAGAGAGGAGATTGACAACTGACCTTTGGACATGCTAGAATAGTATTGGGAATTCCTTTATAATTGAAAAAAAGGGCCAATGGGGAACAAGGTACTCAAGGGGAGTTTGTGAGGGTGTAGGGCTTTTAATTTTTTAGCACTGACCTATATAATTGCTTTAGTGAGCAAGTACCAGATAACTTAAATGCAATGTGCTACAGGTAACTTAAATGCAAAAACGACAAACAGTAACTTTCATTCAAGTGAAACAAGGAAATAAGTACAGTAAGCAATGCAGATATCACTAGGGATCCATAGAAGCGCTGAAAAGACGCGTTTTAGGTGGAATTAGCGTTTCAGGGAATAACAAGCAAACAAACAACAAGCATACAAACAAAGCTAGATTCAGCAGGCCTGGATCTAGTCTATGCTACAACAAACAAGGTGTACCAATTTCATTAAGAAACAGTTCAAATATGCAGGCACTATAAGCCTTTAACCAGAAATTCCCAGCTCAGAAGGGCAGAGTCCAGCCTCTCCTCCCACAAGAGTGCAGACCACGAACCTTCTTAATGTAAAATAACTGGCCTGAAGCCCAAGTGCTTAAACCAGAACTAATACACTTTTAGAATAACAGACACTGAGCCCTCAATCAGCAGTTCCCAACTTAGAAGGATGTAAGCTACCTGTCCTGCCACCACAGTGCAGGCCACAAACCTTCCTAATGTAAAACAACTGGTCTGAAGCCCAAGTGCTTAATCCAAAAGACTTAGAATGATAGCTACACTTTAATCAAGTTACTACCAAGCAGTAATAAATACAATTGAATACTTTAAGGAATGCCTGGATTAGTGCTCAAGTTATACAAACAAAGCTAGATTCAGCAGGCCTGGATCTAGTCTATGCTACAGCAAACAAGGTGTATCAATTTCAGTAAGAAGCAGTTCAAATATGCAAGCATTATAAGCCTTTAACCAGAAATTCCCAGCTCAGGAGGGCAGAGTCCAGCCTCTCCTCCCACAAGAGTGCAGACCACGAACCTTCTTAATGTTAAATAACTGGCCTGAAGCCCAAGTGCTTAAACCAGAATTAATACACTTTTAGAATAACAGATACTGAGCCCTCAATCAGCAGTTCCCAACTTAGAAGGATGTAAGCTACCTGTTCTGCCACCACAGTGCAGGCCACAAACCTTCCTAATGTAAAACAACTGGTCTGAAGCCCAAGTGCTCAATCCAAAAGACTTAGAATGATAGTGATTTTTAGACACTGGATGTGATACAACTGAGTAGTCTGCATGAGTATACTATATAACATCCATACAGGTATATGAGGCTAGTAGTGGTGTTGCACCTGTTGCATTTAACAGAGCAATCTGAGAAGGGTGAAACAGGATACTGTAGAGTGGATCTCTACCTTACTCTGTTCAAATTGCTGCTCTAAGTTAGTTGTGCTCTGTGTGCGTGTGTGCGTGTGTGTATGTGTGTGTGTGTGCGTGCGTGCGTGTGTGTGTGTGCGTGTGTGTGTGTGTGTGTGTGTGTGTGTGTGTGTGTGTGTGTGTGTGTGTGTGTGTGTGTGTGTGTGTGTGTGTGTGTGTGAGCCAGAGGGACAGAAAAAGAGAGACAGTCACAGAGACAGACAGAGAGAGGGGTGGCTTGTTTATAGTGGGATGTTGCTGAGACCATATATGTATATTTAACTGTATATGGGTATTTGTATAGCTATATGATGGAGAGCCTGTGTGTGTGTGTGTGTGTGTGTGTGTGTGTGTGTGTGTGTGTGTGTGTGTGTGTATGTGTGTGTGTGCGTGTGTATGAACCAGACAGACAGAGAGAGAGAGAGAGAGAGGAGTTATCTATAGTGGGATGTCGCTGAGACCATATATGTGTATTTAATTGTATTAATTGTATATGGGTATATATATATATATATATATATATATATATATATATATATATATATATATTTGTTGGCGTGTATGTGTGTGTATATGTTTGTATGTGTGTTTGTCCAGTGTTATACAACAGGAATGACATCTCACAAGCTAGCAGTAGGTGAACAAGATCCTGATCACTTAAAGACAGCTCATAATTGTCTAATATTAAATGTAAATTCCACAATACCATAAACTGCATAACTGAAAATAGTACACGTTTTAGTTTGGCAGTTTATTGTTCTTAGTGTTTATATATATATATATATATATATATATATATATATATATATATATATATATATATATAAAACAAAAATTACTGGACTTTTTTAAACCACAAAAGTCTGTGTGTAGCACATATAGCTTATAAAAACTTCCAAATGTTTGTGATTGTTAAAATGGGCTGTCTTTTAAAAACTCAGAAATTTGAGTTATGAGGGGATGCTGAAAAGTTCTAAGCCTGACCTACAAGGGAATGTTGTGGAGCCATGAAACTTACAAGTAATTCAACATATTCACCCTGAAGTTCAACACACTTGGCACATCGTGTCTGAAGTTTCTGTAACCCTGAAAAACAAGTCTGAAGTCTGGTCACCGAAATACTGCTCCGCTGCTGACTTCACCTCCGAATCACTCATTGTGAAGTCTGGTCACTGAAATACTGCTCCGCTGCTGCAATCACATCTGAATCACTCAGTGTGAAGTCTGGTCATTGAAATACTGCTCCGCTGCTGCAATCACCTCTGAATCACTCACAAACTGCCACCCTTTCAAACTCTAAGGTTTGGAAACAGGAAATAGTCAGATGGAGCCAGATCTGGTATGTAGGGTGAATGGTCTATGCACTCAAACTGCAGTTTCATCAAAACATCCATCATTTTGCCAGCCTTGTGAACAGGTGCATTGTATTGCAAAAATAGAACTCCTTTCTGCAGCTTCTCTTTCCTTTTTTCTTTCAAGGCCTCCTTTAATCAGCACGGCAGGTTACAGTAGTGTTCTGCATTAACTGTTTGGCCCCTTGAAAGATAGCCAGTCATTACAACACCTTCCTGATCCCAAAACACTGTGGCTATGACCTTTCCTGCTGACTTTTGGGTCTTAAACTTCTTTAGCCTTGGTGAACCCGAGTGCACCATTGTATGGACTGTTGTTTTGTTTCAGGATCATAGTGGTATAACCATGTTTTATCAACAGTAACTAGTCATTCCAAAAAGTTGGCACTAGCGTATAGGTTCATAGGATCATAGGATGATACTGTTCTATTGGCCTGGAGGCCCTTATAAGCCTAGCCAAGAATTTGGCCCATGTCAGCACCTATTTCCCCTATCCAGCAGGGACACAGGTGGGATCCCAGGGGTATATTTTTTGTTTCCCATCCAGTCGTCCAGGTTCCTCTTAAAGAGGACTAGAGAGGTACTCTGCTTTACATGGAGAGAGAGTCTATTCCACAGATAGGGGAGTCTTTGTGACACAAATCTATCATGCCAACAAGTTCTATTAATGTCACAGAATAGGTTAAGGCCCTTGTGTGTGGGTTGTGTAAGTGGAGCTTGACTTATGGATATGCAGCAACTCCATCAAGGCTAGGTCTGAGATGGCCTTGTATACCAGACACAGGTCACCTCTGATCAGTCTGTACGAGACTGAGTAGAGGGACAGGGCTTTTAGGCTGTTTGGATACAGGACATCATTATTCTTTCAGGAAAACTTGGGTAACCTTAGAAAGCCCCCCCCCCCCCAGGTCGTTAGCCTGGTAACAATCTATGAATCTATGGACAAGTCCTTTAATCAGGGGCTTTGCCTCAGTTCTAAGGCACATCTATATTAGTCTACTCAAAATGGTATTTAATATGTTTTGGCCCTCACAAACATTTGATCTCTTTTTAGTTGAAGACCTGGTTGAACTAGTTTTCTTTACTTTTAATAACGCATGTGTGTGGGATAAGTTTAGACAATGATGGATGGGGTTCAGTAGTTGAAGGTGGAAGTCTGCAACTCAGAGGTTAAAAGACGTTGGAAATAGTTGAATTTGTACATTGGTTTTAGAATTTAGGGAGACCGGATTTTTATAATCAGATTCATTGACATCACCTGCCAGCTATATAACACATCCATTGTCACCACCATTTGAGTGTTCCTCTGTATCATTATAAACCTCGGTCTACATAACACATGTACTGCACTGTAAGTATGGAAAAGAAAAGAAAAGTCTGCTGTTGATGCTTATTTTGGGCTTTTAGACATGCTGACGTTCTCCCCATAGTCATTTAAGTCAGAATCAGGGGTGCCCCCATGTCACTGCCGCCCTTTTCCTTCCTATCTTCTTCTTGTAGAGAATATAGACCTAATCCAGTGGAGTGATGATTTGCCCTACATAAAGTAATCTTGTACTGTAGATTTGTGAACATTGTCTGGAAGTACTGATGAAGGGAGTATATTTACTGTATATTGATGGTCATTAATCTTTTTGCTGTCAGTGGAGGTGTACTGAATATCAAAATGCTTTACTTTTTTATATAAATAAAAATGACCAAAGGTAGTGAAATGAAGATTTAATGATCACAATATTTTTCAAGAAGTAATACACAATTAAAAACTCAATGTATAAAAAAGAAATAAAAACCAATGAAAATAAATAAATGCATACATACATACATACATACATATCAGCCAATTGACTCTTCCATTCTCCTCTGACCTTTCAATTTTATCTGTAACTGAACTAGATCCATGTTCTTCTACAGTCTCTTATTTCCTCTGGAAGCTATAGCCTTCTTATCACTGTGCCTTTTACCTAATTTACTTAGCCTGACCATTGCTTCATTCACATAACTCATTTTGGTCTTTATCCTTCCATGTAGTCATCATTCATTTCAGCTATATGTCAATAACTACTGCTACTGGCTGCCTTAACGTTGTCAATAACAGACGTAGGGGTGGAATGTCATCTATGTGTTTTTACTCTGCCTAGCTATGCATGTCTGAGCTTCCTTTGTCTGTTAGTGTCATTTAACTATGTGTACTTGAAACCTATATCTGTGGTGGAGAGGCATAGAGCCCTGACTATTACCCAGGTGACAGCAACTCTGGCACTGGAGAATCCAGGCAGAGAGGTGAAGATGTGATGGGGTTGGCCTGTTCACTTCGCCTAAGAAGGTGAGGAGGCTTGGGAGGAACACTTCTTGCAGAATTGAGTCGATGGCCTCCACAATCAGCCCACTGCATGTCCCATCCCTACTGCTTTGCCAGGTGTGTGCAGGAGTTAAGGCAGCTTTCAAGCGATACACTGTCCACCTCTGATAACGCATAACCATTCATATGGTTACATATCTTTTGCAAGGATATCTTTACATAAAAGGGGTATTGTTCTTCTGACATCATAAAAGCCAGAAGGCTGCTATTATGATTTCTCAAAGTAGCTCAAACCAGTTATTGTTTGGACTGTGCACGCATGTTAAACTTTATTTACTGGTAATCATTTCAGCTTTGCCAACCTTAACTGATGTGGTTTTAGAATTTTTGAGTATTAATAAGCAGTAGATTGGACTGTATAACACTGGTTGTGGCAGGCCAGTCATTGCCTTTACCGAAGTGATCTCAAGAAACCACAAAATTGTAGATAAGATTTGTCCTATACTTGAAAGCCATTAGATGACTTAAGAAGACAGAAAAAGAATTATTGTATTCCTGCAACCCCAGGTTTATATCCTGGATTTCATCTGACACACCCTTGGTCTAACCCTACTGAAATTTAAGTGATTGTGTGATAATCTGCCAGAATATATTAGCTGTATTAAAATATGATCTTTGGAAGATGCCAGGAGAGGGTATAAATGTCACTAATAATAATATAATATAATATTGGAAGATGCCAGAAGATATTGTAAATGTCAGTAATAATAAAAATATTATATAAATAATAGACTGTAGAAAACTGCACTGTTATTGAAGAAGCTAATTTCATAGATAGTTTGCCAGGTGACTGTTCAATGAAATGAAAGAACACAAAACATTATAAATGCCCAAGACATTTTAATCTGCTGTGAAGGTGCCAAACCCACGGCAGTAAACGAGAGGAATGTGTTTAACATTACTGTTTCAAGATCCTAATTTATTTTGAACTGACTTCATATTTAAGTTCACTGGAGGTAAACTTAAATTTTCTCCAAAGTAGTAGACATTTCTGAAGATCTTCTAAAAGCATTGTGCTGAGTACAGACTTAAACATTTTAATATTTAGCATCATGACTAGAATGTTGGGTCCCTTACTGATTGGCATCTATTTCTCAGAAGTCCAGGCCAAAGTAGATGGCCTTGGCTCGCCAAGTTTGCTGATGATTGTAAACTGCACCTCCCCTCGAAGTTCCAACCCAGTGGTGCAAGACTTGGGAACACAGGTTAATAGCAATCTGAACTTTGACCACCATGTTTCCACAGTGGTAAGAAAAGCCTTCTATGTAGCACACCTCATAAGCAAGGGCATAGCAACCAGGTCAAGGGATGTTATAACTCCACTGTACTTGACCCTCATCAGACCACTATTAGAGTATAATGCACCTTTTTGCATGTACCATACCAGATACCTACAGCTGCTGGAGAGACCTCAGAGGTTTCTCACTAAGAAAATACAAGGACTCCAAACCATGCCCTACATGGATAGGCTGAAAGCCCTGTCTCTTTACTTTGTATCTTATAGGCTGCTGAGAGGTGACTTGTACCTGGGCTATAGGGCAATCTCCAACCTGCCCTAATGGAAATGCTACACATCTGCAAGTCAAATGGCACAAGAGTCACTCACCCTAGAGCTCTCACCCTAGCCTGTGACATTAACAGAACATGCTGGAAAGACAGATATTCTCCCAGAGACTGATGCTTCTTTGGAATAGACTTTCTATTCACATAAAACAGAGTTCCTCACTGACCCTATTCAAATGCAACCTAGATAACTGGATGGAAGACCGCAAATTCACCCTTGGGATGACACCCATGTCCCTCATTGACAGGAGTAGCCGGTATTGATTACACCCACTCTGTACATAAATTCATTCTGTGAACTACACAAAAAGAACAAATGGGGATATTTGGGATTAACATGGTTAGGCTTGTAAACGCTCTAGAGCCGCTAGCTTAGTAACATGTGATCCTTTTTGTATTCATAACATATTTGGTTGTTAACAACGTAGTGTTTAAAAGCACATGGCTAAACATATTATATATGTAGCACGTTTGTTTAGACATACAAAACTGTGCAGTCACGTGGAAAAGTGCACTGTGTGATGGGCTTATGGATGGTATATACACACGCACACATGCACACACACATGCACACACAGTCTTTTGTATAAATATAGTGTTGTGGGGTATGATGGAAGCTGTGCCTTTTATGTCAGGTTTTCAGAGAAGAGTGATATTTCAGAACAGCAGGGTGAAATGACAAACAGGAGACAATAGACATAAGCCGATGAAAGAACACAAAACTGAAAACTGGTTGCAGGAAGGAAGGCACCAAACACAAAACTTAAGAACAAGCAGTTTAATCCAAAATGAAGTGCTTTTTGTCACAGTAAATACTGTGCCTTCTTCATTTAAAAACAACATTGAGAGCATGCCCTTAAGTAGTCAGTGAGCAGTAGTTAATTAGTTAGTGGTTAAAGCAACAATACTAGGAACAAACATGGGTTTACTATGTCATTTTAGTATTTTAGATATTTGGTACTTATAAAGTACAAAAACCTTTGTAGGTATTTTATGGTATATAAGAACATTTAGTATTGTTTCTTCTGTAGGGTTAGGGTTTGAGTTTTGCATGTGGGTGTGTCTAAATGTGTTTGTGACACTTTTGTAGTCTTTAGAAACTGTAGTTTCTATGAGTACTAGTTTTCAATTTGTTGTCAAGAAGAATGAAATGAACTGATTAACTAATATTGGTAAATTACCTAACTAATTAACTACTGCTCACTGACTACTTAAGGGCATGCTCTCAATGTTGTTTTTATCTGAAGAAGTCACAGTATTTACTGTGACGAAAAGTGCTTCATTTTGGATTAAACTGCTTGTTCTTACGTTTTGTGTTTGGTGCCTTCCTTCCTGCAACCAGTTAAGCAGGAGACAATAACATGGAGGTAAGCATATGAAGAAATGAGGAACACGAGTGTTTGGTGATAAAGATCAGGAACAGCTTGTAGTTTAGTAAGTAATTTGAAATACGTCAGGGCCAGTGACTTAGCAGGTTGCACAATTAACTTTTATACCTGAGAGATCAGAGGGTTGTGGGTTCTATTCCCACACAAGGTGCTTTGATTCATGTTCCCATTGTATGAGATTTAGATAATGCCTTGTTTTGTGATGTAGATGTGCACTCATTAAAAAGCTGCTCATTGTGCAACATCTAAGCTCCTCGCAGTTCTACAGGGCACCTTTTTGTGGTGCTATACAATCATATTAGTAGGTACTATGTTACTGAATGAAAACTCCATTTCATATGCTTGTGATCATTGACAGACAGAAAGATAATCAAAGGTGACAAGAGAAAACAAAGTGATAAATCACACTTGGCTGCAGATGCCATCATAATTTAGGAGATATATCGATTAGTTTAAGAATCATTCAGTTCTATGAGCAAAATTCTTGTTTTGTTTTGATATATGCCTGGTTGCATATTGCCTTAACTTGAGACCAAACATGGTTATCTCTTTTCACTGGAATGCTGCATAATTCCCAGGATGCCTTGCAAAGAAGATGAAGGAAGGTTAATTATTAACTCCGCCAAATCCACTTGAGGAATACTTGATTAATTAGGAGAACCTATTCCTATAGATTCCATAACACACACATCGAGGTGGAAACTAATACTAAACTCCTTGGTGTCATCATTGACGACCAACTTAAATTCGATCTACACATTAACAACTGTATCAAGAAAACTTATCAGAAACTAGGGCTCCTCTACTGCAACAAAAAGTTTCTCACCAGTGAAGCTAAAGTAACACTCTCTTATGCCTACCTCCTACCCAGTCTATTTTATGGCTCTCATATTCTTACTTTCCTCAACTGCACACTCCTTGCCAAACTTGAATATACCTACAACAAAATAGCCAAATTTGCAGCACATCAAACTTACAAGTCACATCATTGTCTCTCACTCAAACACCTTGACTGGCTTGAACTACTTCACCAGCTTCTCCCTCAACTCCAGATAATCCACTCCATCCTTTATCAGCCTTCTTACTGTCCTACCCTATCATCTCTCATCTCCCACTATTCACCTGCTAGATACCTCCGGAGCTCTAACCTAGATCTGCTACAAATCCACAAATTTAAAACTAAGAAAGGATGCATTCTCTATAGCTATAATCCTTCCAAGGCATGGAACAAACTCCCACTAGAGATCAGGTCACTCAAGCAACTTAGTCAATTCAAACTAGCCACTAAAGAATACCTGTTAAGCCAATGGACCTGCCTCTGTACCCAACCCCCTTAAAAAGTTTATCAACCCTAACTGAACATCTTTATCTGCTTCCAACTTCTGTAACTTTCTCTAACTCTCTAGACCTTGCCTCACATTAACTTCTCTATCCTAAGCACATTACATAATTCTTATCTGCATAATGTAAGATTTTACGTCTGGTGCAAAACTATTGTTAGTCCTTTTGAATGATGTAGGATTCTAAATCTGACAGACGTAATGATTAGTTTACTGTAGTAAATCCTTTTTTATGTATATGTTGCTTTGAATATTTTTTATAAACCAGCTGTTGATTGTTTACTTTTTTGTTGTTGTTGTTGTATCTTTCGGCTTTTCCCAGTTAGGGGTCACCACAGCGGAACTCCGGTCCGCAAATGATTGGCAGTAGATTTTTACGTGCCGAGTTGCCAGCCCTGACACACAACCTTCAATGAAGGTACACCCATTCACGCATGTCTCTACACAGAAGACGTTTTAGCTGAGAATCAAACAGGACAACGTCTTACTGTGAGGCAAAAATGCTGTAAATGATAATCTGTAGAACATGTGGAGCTTTTCTCCCCGGGCCTGTGCTGAAAAAGGGCTACTTAGCTCAGTTAGACAAACCTGGTCAACAAATGTAAAATAATAAATAATAATAATAAATAATAATTCATAGGAGGTTACTAGACTAATGGCCTTAAGGCCTCTACAAGCCTAGCCATGTTATACCCGTGCTCCCTAATTGACCTTGGTTAGATGATCATTACTTGCAGAGTGAGTCTATGATCAGCACCAACTGCCTCTGTCCATGAGGGACATAGGTGCCACCCCTGGGGTGAATTTATGGTCGCCTGTCCAATTGTCTAGGTTGCGCTTGAATTGGGTTATTGAGGAGCTCTGCCTCTCCAGCATGTTCTGTTGATTTCACAGGCTAGGTTGAGATCCCTGGAGTGAGTCATTCTTGTCCCATTTGATTTGTGGATGTGCATCATTTCCATTAGAACACAGTCAGAGTCTGTTCTGTAGGACAGGCACAAGTCAGGCACAAGATGCCTCTCAGCAGCCTGTAGGATACAAAGTACAGTGACAGGGCTTTCAGTCTTTCCTTGTAAGTCATGTTTTGGAGGCCCTGAATTTTCTTGGTGAGAAACCTCTGTGGTCTCTCCATCTGCTGCAGGTGTCTGGTGAGGTACATGCAAAAGGGAACATTGTACTCTTATTAGTGGTCTGATGAGTGTCAAGTACAGAGGAGTTATAACATCCTTAGTTTTGGAAGCGATGCCCTTACTTATGGATGCACAACACAGAAGGTTTTCCTTACCACTGTGGACACGTGGTGATCGAAGTTTAGATTGCTATTAATCTATATTTCCAAATCTTGCACCACTGGGTTTTAGCTTAGGGGGATGCCGTCAATATTGTAATTTACAGGGGCTTCCTCTTTGTCAAAGAAGATAATACTGCACTTTTTTTGCATTTAGTTTTAGTTCGTGGCTTTGGCACCAATCATTTATCTGTGTATGCCCCTTTTGTAATATAACTGGTGAAAAATGAGTGTCCGGTTCCAAGGAAAGAGACAGAAAATACCAAAACTGTTGTTTATTGGTACATCAGGTTAAGCGCTTTCATCTATCCTCCATAGACTTCTTCAGAACACCATTTCTCAAACTAACAGCCTTTAAATAGTACTAATTAATTCAAATTATCCAATCTTGTGATACACCAATTTGATCTCATGAATATTAATTTCATGGATACTGAATGACTCATCCTGACATGGATTCTCATAACACAACAACCGTTTAAAATCATGAAAATACATAGTAAAATAACTAAACAGTTATATTACTGTTTACACATGATGTAAAATTCATAATATTCAATAATAAAATAAAAATAAAAACTTAAAAATGTTAAGAATACAACTTTTAGTTGTGTCTCACAATAAACACACTAAACTGTGGGAAACTTGTAGCTCGATGAGTATAATCAACTTGGAGCAACACCTACCCTACTATTAATATTACTTTTTTCTTACCCATTTTAGGCCCTTAACAGGGGCTTGGTGGAAATACAATCATTTAATCCGGGGTAAGTGGCTGCATTTAATAATATACATAGGAAAAACTGAGAGGAGGTTAAGAAACCGAATATATGACCATCTTTATTGTATAAGAAAGCAAGATACTAATAACGCCCTATATAGGCATATTAGGTATAGTGAGACTTGTAACACTTTCAAGTTTGCAATTGTAGAGTGTGTAAAGATTAATCCTAGAGGAGGTGACATGAAAGGTATATTGGGGGAAAGAGAAGTAAAGTGGCAAATATTATTACTGTAGTCACTGTGCTGAGTTATTGAGTATTGTCTTGTTCTTTTATTATTTATTATTAAATATATTTAAACCTTTTAATCATGGCTGGTTTGTTTAGAGATATTTAAGCTCTTAGAGTACTTACATATGTATTTGGTGTATAGGCTACTCCTAAATAGCCTTGAAAGTCTTGGTCACACTTACCATTTGGATAAGAGTAACATTACACAGTAGAATTGGTCACCCTTTGGGAAGGGTCTTATAATAGCTGATAAGTAGTGGTTGGTGGCAGCTGGTACTACCTTATAGTCTGGGCAGAAGGGGTCATAGCTAGTAAACCTGTACTAGCCTTCCCCAGGAGTGTCTGTGTGTTTATATATAAATCAAATCTCAAAGTGTGTGTGTGTGTGTGTGTGTGTGTGTGTGTGTGTGTGTGTGTGTGTGTGTGTGTGTGTGTGTGTGTGTGTGTGTGTCAGCTACTTGGGCAGGGACACGAAGCACTGGTTGGACAGAGAGGGTGCTGGAGGTTTTGGCTTGATCACTCAACTGAGATCTTAATCCTATAGCTGTGCCAGTGGGGAGTCTTATTGAGGATCTGGAGAAAGGGAGAAACCAGCCCCAAACTGATTGTGATCTCTACATGCTCTTAAGGGAAATTGTACTTTACTGTGTGTGTACTTGTCATCCTCCCAATGTGTACGTCCCTCACTGATGCTAGTGGTGAGGGTTGAGGCTCCTTGATTACTGGGCCAGTGCAGGGGTGTCACACCATCTGCTATAAGTTCAGCACATAGTTGGCTTTCCCTTTTAGATTTCAGATGTAGCTAAAGAATGCCTTATGATTATGCTTAGCTAGGAATTCTAATTTAACTTTGTAACTATTTTAAAAGACTTTAGAAGATATCTGATTTACTTGTTCAAGCCATAGAGGTTATTCTTCTTCTGCTGAGTAACTTCCCTCTTGTTCTTAGGCATCAATTTCTTCCTTTTGTTATATAACCTATTTATACTTGAGGTTCACCAAGGTGGCCTCTTTTTTTGGAGGACCTGGTTTTGATCCAGTCAGGTACATCTGAGTCCATACAGTAGTTTAGGTGGTTATACAGGGCATTTGTGTATTCCTCTGCATAGGAGTCATTGTTGGCTATGTTAGCAGGGTATTTGAAACGTTTTATATCATCTCCTAGTAGGCTGTAGTTTGTTTTGGATAGATATTTTAGTTTTTTTGCTCCTATGGGGGTATCAAGTCTGATCGTTACTTCAAACGAGACAGGCTTATAGTCTGACCTTACCAGGGAAGGCAACGCACAGGGGGTAGTGCAGTGACCCCACCCCCATGTTGATGAGTTCTAAGTCTAGGACATTTAAGCCCTTTGTGGGGGTGCAGACTAACTGTTCTAGGGCATTTGTATTGACAAAGTCCAGGAACCTCAGGGCAAGCATGTTTGTACTCATGTATGTTGCCCAATCGATGGAAGGATAGTTGAAATCTCCCATGTCCAAAGTGTTTGGCTGTATAGTGAGTGACTCTGGTAAGTCCAGGTAGGTGGTGTGCTTCTGTTGGTTCATGGTGGGGGACCTGTAGCTAGCAATGATGTGGTAGAGTGCCTTACCTATAGTTAGTTGGACCTGGAGTAGCTCAAGAAAGTCATACTGTCTGACCAGTCTTGAGGTATATTTGGCCTTAATGAAGATGGCTACACCTCCACCTTTGGTACTTTTACACTTGTTTTGGGGACTGAACATATGGAAGGCATTGTAGCCTTGCACGGCCAGGGTGCTTTCTGTAGCCTTGAATCATGACTCTGTGACTGCACAGACATCTGCATCTTCCAAGATGAGGAGTGCTTCCAGGGAGTGCAGTTTCCTGTTTAGGCTACTAGCATTAAGCAGCATAACCCTGATTATGTCTTGAGTGGAATTTTTTACATTGGAAATTTTGTTGTTTTTGACATTGCCTAAGAAAGGCACTATGGGGAGGCAAGTGCCCATGTCAGTATCCAAAATCCTAGAGGAGACAGACAAATACCATCTCTGGCAAAGCAGCGTGATCTGTCATACATGTCTTCTCAGGCTGACAGATACAGGATCCTGCTGGACTGATGTCAGAAGCTAAGCCAATTGTTGAAGTCAATCACTTTTTGTCTATATTGTGACATCATCCTAGGTGAAGGTAGAATGCTGCTTAGGACTAGGGGCATACCTGCCTGGGACACATAATCTGATAGTTTAGTCATGTATCTCTATATAGTCCAGAGGGGTATGTTTCAAGTCATTCACCTCAACATGTACAATAACAGAGTCATAGCAGGAATTGTTGTTGAGTGACTTGAGTGCATGCATGATTTAATGGATCCTGGCACCTTACAGGCAGCTAACTGTGCCCTTTTCCTTGTCCAGCCTGGTGAGGGGGACATCTGTGTGTTTCACTATGGAGTCGCCTATGCCCAGGACATTTAGTTTTGAGGTGCTTTGCCTTACAAGCTTACTTGCTGAGACACTGGTATGAGTGTTATGTGTAGTGGATTGTATTAGATTTTGCAGTGCGTGCAAGTGGTTTGCACTTGGGAGGTCTATGATATTTTGGTAGGCTTCCATTGAATACCTCCACATATGTGGGTTTATGTGTTGTGACCTTGTTTTGTGTGCGAGGTGAGAAATGTGTGCTGACAACCTGTTTGATGTCCAGTTTGTTGTTACTGATTTCAAATTCATAGTGTAATTAATATCTCTGACATATTGTATTTGTTTGTTTTAGGAGTAAGTGGTTGTCAGTATACATGAGGCAGTTACTACATTGTCTTAAGATGACCATGTCAATCAGGTTGGCCACAGAAATGGCTGGAAACTGACTGCCATTATGGCAGGTTTTTACGATAACTGCTATTGAGGAGTGGGCTAGTTTGATCAGATTTTTATCTGGGATTAACAAAGGGGCTTATTCTATTGAAGGCTAGGGGTGAAAATTATGGCAATGCTTCTCAGTGCACAACTGATTTTCTCACAATGCAGCAAGGATGCAGCTTGGATGGTTCTGTAACAGATGTCTAGGAGAAAATTGTCTTTCTAGGTGCTTATGTCTATACAGGGCACTGCTGAACCCTGTTGAGTGGTGAGCACCTACACGGAAACATGAGGCTTAAATACAGGTGAAATGAAACACTTTTAAGCTAAACTACCAGTGGGAAAGCACAGTAATCTCAAATGCAGATGAGGCTCAAACTACACACCTGCTACAAGGGTGCAGGCAGGGCCTTCCTAATGTAAGATGATTGGAATAGTGCTTAAGTGTAACATCACAGTCTAGATTCAGCAGATCTGAGTCTAGTCTATGCTATGTATTAGCTACTTAAGGCAACAGAACAGCTTTTCTAAAGTGCAGAAAAATACAGTAAAAATCATCAAAATGAGGCAGCAAAATGATAAAATAGTCAGCAAAGTGCAAAGAAAGCTCAAAAAGTACTTTTTAAAAATTATTTTAGCAGTGGATGCTATGGATTTCAACAATCTCTCCAGACCTCTGGCAAAAGTCGTCAAACATTGTACAGCTCCGGTTAGATGACCTGTGGTGGTACTGCCCTCTGCACAAACTGGCAGCTTTTTGAGCAGCTGTGAACAGTGGGAGACTATGGAGAGCATTTCCTATTGAGGATTTTAAACTAGAGAGGTTTGTTTATTTACAATGCATGGGGAACCGTGTTTGCATGTAGCTTTTATACCAGTAGGATGAAATACTTTTGGACAGTTAAGCCTTCAAGCTAATCAGATAAAACACAATAAAATTTTTAAACAGCAGTTCCCACTTTGATGGGTTGAATTCAGCTCTGCTCCCACAAGAGTGCAAAAGAACCCTCTTAATGTAAAACAAACTGGTTTTGAGCTCAAGTGCAGTGACACATGCTTTAGAATTCCTGCAGTATCAGGAATCCTTGGAAATAAGTTCACTAACCCTGAGAAATGTTCAACAAAATACAGAAAAAAGTGCACAGCTTAAGAGAATATTTTGGCAGACTCAGGAGAACTTTGGCAAACTCAGAACAGCTTTTTCAGTACCGGAGGAGGTTAAGGAATATTAGAATACTGTTGAAACAGCCTAAGAACAGTACAGTAACAAACAGATAAGTTTCTTTAACAATTGCAGGCTGAAAACACTGGTAAGTTCAACAAAATCAATAAATGCAGCACAAAAGTGTTAAATAGTACTGAGACAGTTATAGCAACTGAAAAAAAAATTAAATCAGCTTTCTAGGTCCAGATGGTGTTAGAGGCAATCCAAGTCTTGTAGTCACAAGTATCCAAGCCAGGCACAGGGAATTTCTGAATAAATGAGGCTCAACGGCTCTAATTACCTATCTCCCAATTACCATGTCTATGCAAACTAGGGATTCCTATTCGCCCCTGTAGGCTGTCTCTGATATAACACTAGTACTGGATTAGCCTCCCAAACTTCTCAGGGCGTTAAACGTACAGTGCACATTTATAATTCCTGTGGACACAGGAATCCCATAAGGAGATTAGAGACATGGAACCAGTAGCCTTCATTCACTCAATGTCTGGTCAACAGCATCTAGCCCTATCACTCCTCCCGGCATGTAGACATCATGCTGTTTAGCTGGATAAATAATAAGGAGTGGCTTGAAGATGTGCCCATCCCAGGCTCTTAGAGTAGCTTACCTACTAAACCTCCCATATGCATAGCTTGGCAGTCATTCTTACTTTGAGCTCTGGCCTCTACCATGACACATAGAAATCATACCTCTCAACTTCTTAGCACAAGAAATCTGGACAAACCCAAAAATAATGGGAGGACAAGGATCAAAAATCAGGGACAAATTTTAAATAATGCTCTTTTAAACTTACAAAGTTGCTAAAATAACAGATTTTGCATTAGCATGTACTTTACGAAGGATACAGAGTCTGAAACTCAAGTCTCTGTCATTATTTAGTGACATCAATTCTCAATGATTTGCCAAAAAAACAAAGATTTTAAGAACACACCAAAAGTATGAGGCAAAAAATCCTGACATTCTGTAGACATCTGGACAGCTAAGAGGTATGGTTAGTATGCTGTCTACTCTCAAAATAGGCAAACCAATCCTCCCTGCCTGCGCCATCAAATTTCTGAGACAATAATAAAATTCAAGTTTTATAAGCTGTATTCTGGAGTTCATCCTCCTATGCCAGGACGTTAAGCTCTGTGCAGGCTGAAAGCAGATAACCATTGAAAAAGGCCCACTAAAGTGAGTCCTGAAACACAGAGACTGAAAGATGAAAAGAATGGACTTACTTATACTAAGTCTGAGATGGCTATTTCCTGGAATATTCCATTTTCTTTGAGGTATGGCAGTCTCAGAGTTGGTATATATACGTTTGGGGGGGTGTATGGGGGCTTGCCTCCCATATCAGGGTGTGCAGGGAAGCTCTGCAAAAATTAAGTTTAAAGGAGGAGAGATGTTCTAGATTCACTCTTCTTCTGGATTTGCAGTCTTTTTTTTCAGTCTGTTGGGACTCTGCATTCAACAGGGAGTGTGTGTGTGTGTGTGTGTGTGTGTGTGTGTGTGTGTGTGTGTGTGTGTGTGTGTGTGTGTGTGTGTGTGTGTGTGTGTGTGTGTGTGTGTGTGTGTGTGTGCGTTTATGAGAGAGAGAGGCATCTATATTAGTCTTTGTATCTGTACATGTGCATGTGTGTTAATGGGAGAGGGAGAGAGATATTTGGGCAGATTTTTCTGCTATCTGTCCTTAACCAAATAGTTTTATAAGTGATAAGGTCGCTTTAAGGCCTTTATTAAAGTCACATGATTTGATGAGGTAACTTTGTACCTTTTTAAATGTTCTTCTGTTTGTTATGTGTTAGATCTGATGAAGCAGCCGGTAGTAAAAGACTGTGAAAGCATTTATCTCTGGTTTTATTTGTTTTATGAAGACAAACTGATTTTTTATATATATTTTGAAGCTCTGGAAGTTTTTGTGTATCCAACAACAATGCATATTTTGCTGTGATATAGCTGGTTATTTGTTTTGTTTGGATCTGGGTATTTCGTTTGATTACCAGCCTTTACCCTACATCTGGTGTTTCTGGTTCATTGGTTTTATAAGTGCTTTTTCTGTAATATTTATTTACAAATTACTGATTCTAGATTTCCATCCTGTTCCTTACTGCCATTTGATTACCATTGCATGTGACCCCTACCCTTCACCTTGCAGATGATGATGGCACCTGATGGTTCCGTACAGCTTTTTTGGCTGAGCCTGGCTGGACTGCATGGATCACCTGGTCATCAGACATTCACCAATGAATACGTCTTTTGGGCCTTGCTCAAGGGATGGGTCCCAGTATTCCTGCCTCAGTGTGTTGTTAGCGAGGATGGAGAAACTCCAACCTCAGCTAAGGACATTAGTGAATACTTTGAACATCCTTAGTCTATTGAATGTGCTGTCCTCTGAGAAGGCAGTGCCAGAAGCAGGGGTTTTACTAGTTCCATTTTTGTAGATGAGGTCCCTATAATAATTAAACAGTTCCACTGTAGTAGAATTGCAGGAGTGACTGAGATGTAGCTGTACATATGGAAGGTCCTGGGCATTGATGTATTCTTTTTTGACTAACACTCAGTGTTGTATGGGAGGCTGGGATATTACCTCTGGATTGGAAAACTAAGGATGAAAGGAGGGTGTGCTCTAATTATAAAACAACCACATAAAAGTTTATGCCAGCATTTTGAGGAGGAGACATCATTTAATAGGTGAGCCTCTGATTCAAGAGAAGAATGTAGATTTGGATCTAGCTTTCCATACATTTTTTGTTTTTGCACATATATTGGAGGTGTCAAGAGAGCTCGGCAATAGTATCCACATATATTTTGTGGACTTGTATAAGGTATATGACCATGTCCAGGAATTTCTTGTGGGGTCTCAGAGCTGCTACTGCATGATATTCAGCCCGTGTTTGAAGGGTGAAAGTTTTGCTCCCAGTCTCAGTATTAAGCTGAATATATTCAAGGTGAGTGCAGGACTTGTCTACCCTCCTGTTTGTGATTTTCATGGAGAGGATGTCAAGGTAAAGCCAAGATCTGGAAAGTATCCACACTGGGGATGCAAGGGCTTAAACTGTGCTGTGTGTTGTTATTGTCTAGTTAGCCACAAATGATAGTGACTATGACCTGTAGCTTGCAGTGTAACAATTTGCTGCCAACCATGAAGAAGCTGACATGAAAATAGACACCTCCATATTGAAGGTCTGGGGGTGAGGGAGGAGGAGCAGCTATCTTGGATGGAATATCTAGGGATTTTCTTCATAAATGAAGGCACTGGGGATAGGGAGACTGACCAATGGGTGCGGCAATAATAGGAATACTGCAGGCATCGTACTGAAGTGTTGTAGTGATGCCACAACCAAGTCATAGGATTATGCTCTTAGTTTACTGGTCAGTCTATGTCTCCATGCCCCCTTATGGTCATCAGCTTTAGGCACTGAGCAATAAGATGACCTCACAGACACTAGTGGTAGAAATGAAGTTGCTTCGCAGGGGAGCCAGCTTCCCTTTCCATGACAGAGTGATGACCTCAGAAACTCAAGAGGAGTTAAATGTGCACTATCGCTCCTCTGTACTGAAAGGAATCAGTTAAGGTGATTTGAGTACCTCATAAAGATGCCCCTTAGGAGTTCCCCATGGGAGGTGTACCAGGCATTGTTCACTTGCAGGAGGCCCCAGGACAGACCCAGGAATCATTCTAGATATGTCTTGCAGTTTGTCTGGGAATGCCTGGGGAACCAACAAAACAAACTGTGGACTGTTGCTGGGGTTAGGTAAGTCACATCTGTGTTTTTCAGCTTGCTACCACGACTGCAACCCTCACCAAGACAGGTGGCTTAGAAAATGGATGGAATGGATGGATGGTTGGATGCATGGATAGATGGACAGGTGGATGGATAGGATAGATAGATGGAGATTATAGATTTTTTTTTATTATAAAACATTAATTTGGCATGTGTATAACCAATGAATTATACTGATTTAAAACCGTACACTTACACAGTTATTAGCCTGAGCAGAAATTAACAAGTTTTTAGGAAAACAAAATCATTATATGTTCAACTTATCAGTGGAAAACAAAATAAGACATTTTTTGGAAAGATCTCTAATTCCATTACTTACATGCTAACATTAAAACAGTGTCTTACACTATAAACTGTCTTAGAATAACAGAATGATACATCCTGAGGTACCAGGGGAATACATTTTTTTTCTATTAGAAGTCTTGTTATTCTGTTTCTTATACAGTGTTTCTGCATTAAATCAGACACTTAGGCAGAAGCAGACATGCCCTTGTGTAGCCACATGATTCATAATTTCCATGTTGGATACATATCCGGAAAAAAACAAAGCAAATAAATAAAATGTGTCCATTTACTGGTTGACAAGACACACTGGCTTGAATAACACACTGTGCTTTTCTCACCAAATGGTACCATTCCAGCCTGCTCCATTTGACCATTTGTTTCTGATCTCACAGAAGGATTCAGGTACAGTAGTTTCGTAACTCAACAGGTTGCTTTCTTTATCTTTGCTGTCCATCGGTATATCAAAAATGTAATCTGTAATATTTTACTCATCCCATGTAGCAGTAGATTGTGCATATCAGTAAATTTTATGACTGACATCTAGGACAACCCCCTCTGAACTATTTTAATTTTGCTGACCTCACAATAAGAAGTACGAACAAAAATAGAAAGGAAGAAGTCAGTTTCACCCCTCTAAATCTAATATCTGTACCACTGCTTCAAGTTTCACATTACAACGTATCCTCACATATGCTGCATTCAAGAAACAGTGCTCCTCAGTTTCGCCCATCCTCACTTACCTTTTCATTCTCAAGCACGCACCTTTTCCCACCTGACAGTATAACATTTCTGTAGTGGTAACAGCCTTCTTAAAGATTACATTTCTCTTCTTCTTGCTTCTGTAAAACAAACACACAACGGATAAATCTAACGTTTACATTATCCTTTTTCCTCACAGACAAGCTGTCACTTTCAAACTGATTTGACAGTTGACCGGTTTCTCTTACAATCCATATGCACTCTGCTTGTCTGCTGTTTTAAAATGCTTGTTTCAGACCCTGTGCTGCTCAGTCTGTCTGCTGTGTCTCTTAACTTTTCTGCTGGTCTTTAGTTCCATATAGGAGCTGCTAGATACAGACATAACAAGTCATTGGCTTAAGACTGTCCTAGTTGTTGAGCTGCATTAATTGTAGGTTTAAGTTTTCTCTTAATTGTTGCACTTTGCTTACGGGGTCTGTACAGGCTCCTCTGTGAAACAAGCTAAAGAGTCAACTGCTCTCAAATCATCCTGGAGGAAATTGGAATATGGAAGCTGAATTTATGACTTGTTGCACAATTGGTGTTACCTTTACCTGTACAGATATGTGTTAATTTTTATGCATTTAATTCTAATGAAATCATGAATGGTTGGGCAGAAGTGCTCATAGGTTCATAGGTTCATAGGCTGGTACTAGGCTATTGGCTCTAGGGCCTATACAAGCCTAGCCATAACAATTCCCTGGATATTTCTTCCCACAATATTTACTTCCCTGGACCCATAACAATTGCCTGAATATTTCTTCCCACAATATTTACTTTCCTGGATCCCTGTCTAGCAGGGCGACTGACATGATCCCCGGGGTGAATTTCCTATCTCCCATCCAATCATCAAGGTTCCTTTTGAAGAGGGCCAAGGAGGAGCTCTGCTTGATATGTATGGGCAGTCTATTCCAGAGTCTGGGGAGTCTCTGGGTCAGGAACCTATCCCTCAAGCATGTTTTGTTCATTCTTATGACAAGGTTTAGATCCCTGGAGCGTGTGGCTCTGAGGGATTGGGATTTCTTTAAGTGGAGCATGTCCAACAGCTCAATGTTTGACATGGCCTTGTATGTTAAGCAGAGATCGCCTCTGAGTAGACGATATGCCACAGAGTATAGCTGGAGTTTTTTTAGATGGTCAGCATATGGCATCTGCTTTAGGCCTGTGATTCTTTTAGTGAGGCATTTCTGCTGCCTTTCCAGCTGTTGCAGATGTCTTGTGAGGTACATACCAAACGGGGCATTATACTCTATAATGGGTCTAATGAGGGATGAGTACAGTGGGACAATGACCTCCTTTTTTCATGATTAAAATTTGTTGTTGCAATGTGGTTATCAAAGGTGAGACCACTGTCCACCTGTGCCCCTAAGTCTCGCATCACACTTTCAATGTTTAGTGTACTGCCACCTATGTGGTAATTCATGGGTACATGTTTTTTCCCAGAGGGGATAACTATACATTTCTTGGCATTAAGCTTGAGCCCATGGCTCTGGCACCAAGCATCTGTTTCTGTAAGGCCCTTTTGTAGAATATCCACATCATTTGGGGATTCAGTAATGGCTCCCAGTTTGCAGTCATCTGTGAACTTTGTTAGCCAGAGTCCCTTAGTGTTGGCCTGTGCTTCAGCGAAGTAGATGCCAAACAAGAGCGGTCCCAGGACTGAACCCTGAGGTACTCCACTTGTCACTTGTCTTGAGCTGGATTTGGAGTCAGCTACTTTTACAGTCTGGTTTCTGTCAGTAAGCCAGTTGGCAACCCATCGAGTGACATAGGGATTTATGCCCAGCTTAGTAAGTTTATCTATGATTCCAGAGTGGGGGATGGTGTCAAAGGCCTTGGCGAGGTTCAGATAGGCTGTGTGGACTGCCTTACCCTTGTCCACAACTCTGAAGACTGATTCAAAGAAGTCAATCAGGTTCAGGAGACATGATCGGCCCTTCACGAACCCAAACTGGGTGGAATCCAGTGTTTGAAGGTTGCCAATGTCTTTATTTATAAGTTCCATGAAAATGCATTCCATGCCCTTGCAGTTCAGGCTCGTCAGACTGATGGGATGGTAGTTCCTGGGATCCAAGGTGGATCCCTCCTTGTGGAGTGGGATAACTGTAGCTGTGTGCCACTCAGTGGGCACAAAGCCTGAGATGAGGCTATGATTAATCATGACACTTAGTTGAGGTGCCAGTTAATTTTTTAGTTCATGTAGTACACAGCGCGGGATGTCATCTGGTCCCATGGATGCTGTATTCTTAGCTTTGGAGAGTGCGGTTTCTACCTGTGTGGCCATGATTACCAGAGTTTGGCAATCTTTTGGTATTGAGATGGGCCTTTTAGGTGGTGAGAGGGGGATGAAGTTAGCATTAAATCGATCTGCCAGGATATTGGCAAAATCCTTGGGATCAGTATATTTAATGCCATTCTGTTGTAGCTCAGAGCAGATCTGAGCATTGTCATTTAGATTCTTGACATAACTATAGAATACCTTGTGGCTGTCTTTGGAATCTTTGGCAATTTTATTTTTGTAACTAGCTTTTGAGGAGTTTATGAGGGATCTCAGCTTCTTACTGAGGCTGGTAAGGGAGTTTTTTGCATCCTGGGGTTTTCCTCTTTTCTGCAACAGTTTCTTCCTTCTGTTGTATAGTTTGTTTATAGCAGGGGACCACCAGATTGGCTTCCTTATTTTAGAGGAGAGCATCTTGGTTCTATTTGGGATGGCACGATTCATGCACGAGTGGATGTGCTCATACAGTGCCTTAGTGTAGGATTCAGCAGTCGAAATTTCAGATCCCATCTGCATGGGTGTCATGAGGTTTGTCACTTTTGACTTGAGTAGCATGAAGGTGGCTTTGGAGAAGTTTTTTACGGAGCTTTCCTTACTGGGGGGGGGGGGTGGGGGTGGGATGTGGATGTAAAGGGTGATTTGCTTATGGTCAGACCTGACCAATGAGGGTTTGACCACTGTTGTGGAGCATCTATCTCCCATGTTGGTAATGCCCAGGTCTAGGATATTGGAGCCCCTGATGGGACAATGGATTAGTTGATCCAGGGTGTTGGAATTTATGAATTCCAAGAACCATTGGGAAAAGGTGTTGGTACCCGAGAAGTTTTCCCCGTTATTGACAGGGTAATTGAAATCACCCAGTATTAGGGTGTTTGGTTGTATCTTAATATCTTCCAGTATGTTTAGAAAGGTGTAGTGAGAATCCGGGGGGCATGGTGGGGGATCTGTAGCAAGATACAATTTGGATTGCAGTCTTACCTAGTGTTAATTGCACCTAGAGAATTTCAGATGCATTGTGTTGAGAAACTAGCCTGGAGGTGTGAATATCCTTGGTGAGTATGGACACTCCTCCACCTTTAGTGTATCGGTCTTGGTTTTGTGACCGAAAAATGTGGTAAGAGTTGTAGCCTGGTATTGCAGGGGTGCTCTCTGGAGCCTTGAACCAGGTCTCAGTTACTGAACAGATATTGATGTTCTCCATTTTTAGGAGTGCCTCGAGAGAGTGCATTTTGAGGTTTAGACTTCTAGCACTGAGTAGCATTACCTTCAGATTTTGCATGCTTGTATCTGTTATGGAGGTGGTTTTGTCCTTTGAACCTTGCCTAAAAAAAGGCACTATAGGGGTGGTAAGAGCTTTAGCCAGTAACCTGAATCCCAGGGGTGACAGGTGCAGACCATCTCTGGCAAAGCATTGTGGTTTGTCGATCATGTCTTCCCAGGCAGACTGATACTGGATCCCCTTTGAATGGCACCAGAAACTTAGCCAATTGTTGGAGTCAATCATTTTGTCCTTATACTGCGGTATCATTCTGGGTGAAGGCAGGATGCTACTCAGGGCTAGGGTTATACCTGCTGGGCCACATGATCCGAGAGCTCTTCCATGTCTCTTTTCATGAAGTCCAGGGAGGTACGTCTCAAATCATTCACTCCAACATGGACAATGACAGAGTTATATTTGTACTTGTTGTGGAGTGACTTAAGTGCATGAATTATGTGGAGGATCCTGGCTCCAGAGAGGCAGCTGACTGTAATTTTCTCCTTTTTCAGCCTGGTGGGTGGGAAATCAGTGTGCCTGACTATAGAGTCACCTATGACTAAAGTGTTGGGTACATTGTCTTGCCTTAGGGGCTGCCATTGGGTGGCACACTGGTGTGAGCTATGTGTCACTTTGGTTGTGACTGGTGTTTGTTTGCATTTCAGCTTCGGAGGTCCTAGTTGCTTGGGCAGGTTAATTGTTAAGGGCATTGCTTGAGGTGTAGTGCAGGTGTTAACCTTCTCCTCTTGAGTATCTAGCACAATCTTGGCCGAAGAGAGCTTTGCTTCCAGTTTGGCTATGTAAGTGCATCTCTCGCAGGTTGGAGTGTTGGGTGGTAGGAGGAAAGGGTTGTCTGTGTACATGAGGCAGTTTCTGCATTGCCCCAGTATGCCCAGATTCACCAGGTGGACAGGAGAAATCATCAGAAGCTGACCCTTGGACATGCCTGTTTAGGTGCTTTTTTTGTAAAGTACAAGAGCTGTTTTCCCATACCTTTGCAAGGTACTTGCAATTATAGGCTGTTTAGTGCCTACGATTAATTTCTCCTTATTGACAAGGAGAGTTGAGTGCTTGTATCAGTTTCAGGCTTTCTAGTGCTTTCCAGCAGGTTCTACAGCAAGTGCTAGTCACAGGGGTTCAGATTTTAGTGCTACTACTGAGAAAACAGCTAGTTCTAAGGAAAAGAGCAGACTTTCCGGCACCTGGAATAGTTTAACTGTAGCCCCAAAAATGCACAAACATGCATTTTTAAGCCAGAAAGTTGAAAGGGATAGAAATCAGCCCAAAAAGGCTAATAAAATTACAATTTCAGAGCTGGAAACCACTCCTCTAGTGTTAGATAGGCAGTACAATGCTCACCACTGCCACTGGAAGACTTTCCTCTACCACAGCAAGGTCTGGGTAGCTCTGAACACAGAAATAAAGTCCTGAGACTAGCAAAGCCTGGGATCTGGACTATACTGGCTAGGAAAGGTGGGAAACGAGCAAACAAGGTAGTATTTTTTTTTTGTTAAAACAGGCTAAACAATGCAATAATACAGTAAATAAACACAGAAAAGGCTAACACACTTGAGCGTGTAGTCCTAAACAGTAAATGCAATTAAAACTCTACAAAATTAGCAATTTAAAACTTTTTAAATGAAGTGGGGCAAGTGCACAACTGAAAAATTATTTAAGAGGCAGTAATATAGTAGAATAAGTAGCTAGTCTACATATACAGAGAAGTCTATATATACAGAAAAGCAGCTAACACACACAAACAATTCAGATGCAGTGCAACCTAGAGCACTTGACTTGTTTCATAGTTTTATAGGTAGGTACTAGGCTATTGGCCCTAGGGCCTATATAAGCCTAGCCAAACGGTACCCTGGCTTTTGCCACCCAAGAAAATTATTTTCCTGTGCCCCTGTCAAGCAGAGCCACAGAAGTAATCCCCGAGGTGAATTTCCTATCTCCCATCCAATCATCAAGATTTCTTTGATATAGATAGGTAGTTTGTTCCAGAGTACGGGAAGTCTCTGAGACAGGAATCTATCCGTCCAGCATGTTCTGTTTATTGTGGTGACAAGGTTTAGGTCCCTAGAGCGTGTAGCTCAAAGGGATTGGGATTTCTTTACATGGAGCATGTCCAACAGCTCTGGGTTTGACATAACTTTGTATGTTAGGCAGAGATCACCTCTGAGTAGGCGATATGCGACAGAGTAAAGCTGGAGTTTTTTTAGACGAACTGCGTAGGGCATCTGTTTGAGGCCGGTAATCCTCTTTGTGAGGTATTTCTGTGGCATTTCAAGTTGTTGTAGATGTCTTGTGAGGTACATACCAAAAGGGGCACTGTACTCTATAATGGGTCTAATGAGTGATGAGTAGAGGGGAACAATGACCTCTTTTTCCTGGTTTATAAACCTTTTGTGATGAGGTGTGCCACGTAGAAGGATTTCCTGACTACTGTGGCAATGTGATTATCAAAGGAGAGACTACTGTCCACCTGTGTCCCAAGGTCTCTTATCACACTTTCGGTGTTAAGTAGACTACCGCCTATGTTATAATTCATGGGTACAGAGTTTTTACCAAAGGGGATGACAATGCACTTTTTGGCAATGAGCTTGAGGCCATGGCTTTGACACCAAGCATCTGTCTCAGTGAGGCCCTTTTGTAGGATGTCCACATCGTTAGGAGATTTGATTATGGCTCCTAGTTTGCAGTCATCTATGAACTTTGTTAGCCAAAGACCTTCTGTGTTAGCCTGTACCTCAGAGAAGTAGATACCAAACAGGAGAGGACCTATGACTGAACCCTGTGGTACTCCACTTGTCACTGGTCTGAATTTGGATTTAGAGTCCGCTACTTTCACAGTGTGGGTTCGGTCAGTGAGCCAGTTTGCAACCCATCTTGTGACATAGGGATTTATACCTAGTTCAGTGAGTTTGTCTATAATTCCAGAGTGAGGGATGGTGTCAAAAGCCTTGGTGAGATCTAGATAAGCTGCGTGTACCACCTTACTCTCATCTACAGCTTTGGTGACCGCTTCAAAGAAGTCTATCATGTTTAGGAGACATGATCCGCCTTTTACAAACCAGAACTGGGCAGGGTCCAGAGTTTGGAGATTACCAATGTCATTGTTTATAAGTTTCATGATGATACGCTCCATAGCCTTGCAGACCAGGCTCATCAGGCTAATGGGGTGGTAGTTCCCGCGGTCTGTGGTGGCTCCCCCTTTGTGGAGTGAGATAACCATTGCTGTGTGCCATTCAGTGGGCACAAAGCCTGAAGTGAGGCTATGATTGAACATGGTACTTAGGTGGGGTGCCAGTTCGTTCTGCAGTTCATGTAGAATGCAGCCTGGAATGTTGTCAGGTCCCATGGATGCTGTGTTCTTGGCTTTGGAGAGTGTGTTTTTTACCTGTGCAGCCATGATTACAGGTACTTTGCATTCTTCCGGTATAGAAATGGGCCCTTTAGGGGATGAGAGAGGGGTAAAGTTAGCAATGAACCTATCTGTCAGGATGTTGGCAATATCAGTTGGTTCTGTATATTTGGTGCCATTGTGCTGTAACTCAGAGCAGATCTGAGTGTTGCCATTGAGATTTCTGACATAGCTATAGAATGCTTTGTGGTTGTCTTTAGAATCAGTGGCGATTTTGTTTTCATAACTAGCTTTGGAGGATTTTATGAGGGATCTCAGCTTCTTACAGAGGCTGACCACGGAGTTTCTGCAGTCATGGGATTTTACTCTTTTTTGCAACAGTTTATTTCTTCTGTTGTAGAGTTTGTTTATAGCAGGGGACCACCAGATTGGCTTCCTTTTTTTGGAGGATAGCATCTTGGTTCTGTTAGGGATTGCACGATCCATGCACTCGTGTAAGTGCTTATAATGTGCAATTGTATAGGATTCAGCAGTCGTATCTCTATCGTCTGTCAGCATGGGTGTCGTGAAGTTTGCCACTTCTGTCTTAAGAAGCGTGAAGTTGGCTTTGGAGAAATTTTTTACAGTGGTTTCCCTAATGGGAGGTGGGGCTGGGATGTGGATGTCTAGGGTGATTTGCTTGTGGTTGGATCTGACCAATGAGGAATTGACCTCTGTAGTAATATTAAGGCAAATACAGTTTTAGTAAATGCACTAAAATATACTCTATATTTCCAAAATGTTTGAGAAGCGCAGTCAGAACACAAGGAGATTTTTTTTTTAAGAAAGGGAGAAAGGAGGAACAGAAGGCCTTCTCAGATGTTCTCTCTGTATTAGGTAGAATGAGCTAATGATACTAGACTGGGAGGAGTGTCCAAGATCAAATTTACAGTAGGGGCGGGCAACTGCAAGGCCAAGAAGTATAACAACAAGACACCAACAGGGAGGGAGGGTGCAGACCAATACTGAAGCTATTAGCCTACACTATTAACACTACAGAAATCTTTATGACAGCAGTGAGCCACAAAATGAAAGTTTTTAAACAGATAAAGGAGCAAAGAGACTCTACAGAATGTTTTTAACTGCAAACAAATCAGTTAACCATGCAGATTAGTTAATAGCAATAAAATACAGTAAAAAGTATGCAGCAGACAATAAAAAGTGCTATATATATAAATTGCTAGAAGCAATAACCAGTATAAATAAGCCAAAAAACAGGATACTTGTATATCTCAGATCAGAGTTATAGTCAATGTCCCTCCTCCACTCTGCTCAGTGTGAGAGGTATGCTTAACTCTTTTGAAATAAAAGTTTTTTGGCTTCCTGTTCTTAATATGCACCAGCTTTTCTTTCTTCTTAGTTATTTTTAAGCCACTTTCTGGTAGTTGTACACAGCTTTTGTTCTTGTTGCATAATACATATTAGCTAAAGAGAAACAGATTGGACTGAAAGTTATTGTTTTTAGCAAAGGAGCCTGAACCATAGATTAAAGGGGGCAATCACCCCCTCCCCATTTTATACAGATATGTGACTGTCCTACCTCCATGTTTAAAAACAAGAAAAGAATCTCCAGACTTCTCAACTTCTTAGCACATAAAATCTGGACAAAACTTCAAATAATGGGAGGACAAAGGCTCATAAATAGGGACATATGTTAAATATTGCTCTTATAAACTGAAAATGTTGTTAGAATAAAAGGTTTTGTGTTAGCATGCATATTATGAAGGATATGAAGTTTGAATGACTTCAGTCCTCAGTGATTTGCCAGAAAACCTCAATTTTTATGAGGAACAGACCAAAAATATGATGCAAAAATCTGGACATTCTGTGAAAATCTAGACAGTTGAGAAGTATGAAAATCTCTGTTACCACAGTGTTAGGTATGGAGTTTCTGTACTTGCCAGAAAGTCGCACTGTTATTTCGTGAGAATGGAAAGACTGCTAAGGCATTTCTCTTTTTAGCTTCATAGATCAGTACTAGGCTAACTGGCCTTGTATGTCATTTTAAGCCTAGCCAATTACCCCATGTGAGAATCGAAAACTGCACCTTGTGTATGTAAGGTAAACACCTTAACCATCATGCCAACCTCCCACCCCTTTAGCTCTTTTGCAGCAGGTAATGAACTTTTGTATCAGCAGTTCTCATACCATACATTTGTGTATAAACGGAAGAGTGTTAAGCAATGGGGCAGCCAACAATGACCAAGCTGCTTGCACAAAAAGATGCTTCAGCCTGAGGATTTACTGATGTGGGGGGTGAGGGGTAGACATGGAGACTCTTGTATGTACAAAATGAGTGTAACCGGTTCTGTATGGTGGAGGTTGTGGTGACGGACAGATGTTGCTGTTGCCTGCTTCATGAATAAAGATGAGATCATCTAAGCATCTCTCTTTTGCTGTGATCCTCCTAACTGATGAGAGAGAGAGAGAGAGAGAGAGAGAGAGAGAGAAGGAGAAAGACAGACAGACAGACAAAGAGACAGTTGATTCAGATTTCTGAAATAATTGATTCAATTGGTACCCATGTTTATTGAGTTCACACAAAAAAATCTTGATTTATTTCTACTTGATTGCTACTAGGCAAGGGCTTGCCACTTGTTACTTGTGAGTTACACGTATTGATTATTTATTTCTGCTGTGCCTGTGTCATTCTGTACACTTGAAGTGGTAGCCAGGTAAGGCTTTCATATTTAAAATGTTGCCACTTTGAAAAAGAGCAATAGAATATGCTCATTTATTTTGTTCTCAAATAAATAAAATAAAATAAAAAGATTACCATGGATGTTGAGATGATAGTTTTGATATAGATATGAAAGGGAGTGTGCCACTATTCCCAAAGTGCCCATTTGTTTATAAAAGGGAGTGTACCACCATTCCCAAGGTGCCCATTCATTTATAAAAGGGAGTGTACCACTATTCCCAAGGTGCCCATTTGTTTACAAAAGGGAGTGTACCACTATTCCCAATGTGCCCATTTGTTTATAAAAGGGAGTATACCACTATTCTCAAGGTGCCCATTTCTTTATAAAAGGGAGTATACCAGTATTCCTAAGGTGCCCATTTATTTATAAAATGGAGTGTACCACTATTCCGAAGGTGCCCATTTCTTTATAAAAGGGAGTGTACCACTATTCCGAAGGTGCCCATTTCTTTATAAAAGGGAGTGTACCACTATTCCCAAGGTGCCCACTTGACATAATTTCTGCTATCCTTCAGCATCGTATTACACTTTATTCTTTACATTAATAGTGCACATTATTCATTACTATTTTGATTCAGTGCATTTGTTTGTCTACTGAATTTAAATTAGCTTAAAGATTACAAAAACGTTTGCATTTTTTATTCCATTTTAGCTTTCTTTTATTGCTTTTTAGATGTATAATTTATTTTATTAGAAATCAGATCAACATAAATGTAGCGTTTGTCTAACGCATTCATACTGCACTATTTTCTAATGAAGTAGCATATTTTTCAGTGCATTTTTTTGCATGTATAGATTTGAAACAGTTGTAGCTGTCAGTTTTTATAGGTATACACTAGCAGGACTTGCACTAGGCAGTTGGAAACAAAGTTGCTTCATAGTTTCATCACTGAGCTATAGTTTTGCCATTCTATATCTAGAAATGTTGGGAAGCTACAGGAACTATATACTGTATATACTTCATTTAATAAATAACTTATGAATAGAGGCTGTTTTAATTTGATAGGTTCATAGGTGTTTACTAGGTTAATGACCGCAAGGGCCTTTTTAAGCCTAGCCATGCATCCCAAATCTCTGACAAGTACTGATACCCTTGATAAGTGTAAGCAGGGACTTGGGAGATTAAACATTTATGATGAAGTTTTACACAATTTTAAAAGGTTAAAACATTTAAATAACTGACTTTAAACATAAAAATATTGGAACATAGGAGTATAAGCAGTTGAAAATACACTTCTACTTTTAAAGCCTAACAAGATATCAGAGGAGTATTTTTTTCAAATGAAAAGTACTGTTGTATTATCACTTTTTGCTGACTCTGCATCATGTCATAGAGTTTGCCCTGCTGAAAATTTGTTACCCTTCAGGGCTGAACAAGACAAGCTCTTTTATGGGAAGCACACTTCATACTGATTAAGTAAGCAGATTACACACCTTAATTATGGTTAGGCTATGTACTGCTCTGTTTTTGTTCTTTATCCTAGTCAACTTTTTAGACTTTTGAGACTTTTCTGTTGTCACACTGCCAGATCATTTCTTGCCAACAGGCTTAGGTAGTATAACATAATCATCCACAAAACAGCTGTCTTAGGGATCGAGAGTGTAAATGCAGGGCTTAGCCAATGCTGCCATTTGTAGCACACACAATGATGTGGCATTGGAAAGGCACTTTGTACAGCTTACTGCTTATCAAAGAATATAATATGTTATCTTCCTTATATATTTTGACATTTTAAAAACATGGCGGCATTGTAGCCATGTATTTAAAAGTTAATGGGTTAAGTAGTGCTTTGACTGACATTGTAACTTAACAGTGTTAAACATGCCCCTGCCACATTACATTACTGATCTAGATTACCAGGTTTCAGTTAGTGAACCAAGCATTGGACTAGTCAGCTGGGGATGGTCTGGCACAGTCTGCTAACTTCTTTTGGGGAAAGGGATGTGCAAGTGTGTCCTGGGATGTAATCCATCTACAATCCTCAATGAAAACTGGAGATGGAAGCAGCATTTGCTTACGGGGGATGAATACTGGAAGAAATGTTATTGCATGGGTAACAAGCCCTGGCACCTGCCCATTGCATACTCATTGGTATGCATATATTGACTGCCAGGATGATGGTCTTATTATGACTATGTTTTTGCCGTATAAAGGATATGAACAGGTGTCAACAACTTGTGGGTGGCTCAATGGTTGGCAAGCAGGGTTGAAAAAAGAAATCAATAATCAATCTATCAATTAATCAAATAAATAAAACTGTTATCCAACTAAGAATATACTACTCTTCTAAGATCTAACTTTTAGTTAACCATTAGAGTGAGAACCCTCTCAAAATTTCCTTCCACACATTAACACATTCTGTAAGCTGTGAGTTAATTTAGACAAAGGCTTCTAGAACTCCATAGCCTGACAGCCAACTGTACACTTTGCTGTGAAGCTAGATATACCCAAGTTTTGGAGGTTCTACATGTTGGGTATTTCCAGCTGTGCAATATAAAGTGTATGGTACACAATCAGTACTACAGTAATAATTGATCCATTAGCTCCCAACTTACACAGCTATTTCAATTGTTTGCCACTATGCATTTTCCATACTACAGGGGCTAGCTGCACACAGCCAGTAAGGTTATTTCAGTCATGTTGTCAGGTTAACTCTCCTCTATCCTTTCTTGTAGTCATCCAAATTCTTGGCAAACAGACCCTCTCTGTGAATGTGCAACAAACATGCCTTCCAATGAAAGTGTATTGCTCTTACAGATTTTAAAATGGGCTAAAGCAACGGATCATTAAGAATGCTGTGTTGGATCAGCAGTACTGGTGTTGTCTTTGGACCACACAACAACCATTGTCAACATTAGATTCATCTGTATATTTTTATATGAAACTTTTCTGCAGTTGTTCATGATGCAGTTCATAGGGTCATAGGATGATACTAGGCTATTTGCCTGGAGGACCTTATAAGCTTAGCCAAGAATTTCACCCATGTTCCCTCAAAGCCAAGACCTGTTTCCCTTGTCCAGCAGGGACACTGGTGAGATCCCGGGGTGTACTTTCTGTTTCCTATCCAGTCATCCAGGTTCCTCTTAAAGACTGCTAGAGAGGTACTGTGCTTGACATGGAGCGGGAGTTTATTCCACAGATTGGGGAGTCTTTGGGACACAAATCTATCCGCCAACAATTTCTACTAATGTCACAGACCAGGTTAAGGCCTTGCATGTGGGTTGCATGAGTGGAGTTTGACTTATGGATATGCTGCAACTCCACTAAGGCTGAGTCTGAGATGGTCTTGTATGCCAGACACAGGTCACCTCTGAGCAGTCTGTATAAGATTGAGTAGAGGGACAGGGCTTTTAGCCTATCTGTATAGGATAGATGTTTGAGACCCTGGATTTTCCTGGTCAGGAACCTCTGTGGTCTCTCCAGCTGCTGCATGTGCTTAGCAAGGTACATGCCAAATGGGGCATTGTACTCAATAATGGGTCTGATAATGGAGGAGTACAGGGATGTTATGCCCTCCTTGTTCCTGGATGAAATACCCTTATTTATGAGGTGGGACATAAAGAAAGCTTTCCGTACAATGGATGCAACGTGGTGGTCAAAAGTCAGGTTTCTATCAACCTGGGTACCCAAGTCCCTCACAACTGATTGAGTGCTTAGTACATTACTATTAATGTGATAATTAGTGGGATGCCATTTTCCCCAAAGGGGATAATGATGCACTTCTTGGCATTCAGTTTGAGGTCATGCTTCTGGCATCAGCAATTAGTTTGGGTAAGGCCCTCTTGGAGGATGTTCACATCACTAGGGGAATTTAAGACAGCATCCAGCTTGGAGTCATCTGCAAACTTGGTTAGCCACAGACAACTAGTTTTGGGTTGCACCTCAGAAAAGTATATCCCAAACAGTAGAGGCCCCAAGACAGATCCTTGGGGTACAACACCCTTTACGGGTCTACTACGAGATGTGGCTTTCCTTGAAGGCTTTGGCTAGGTCAAAGTAGGTGGTGTGCACTGTCTTCCCTTTGTCCATGGCTTTGGTGACTGTTTCAAAGAAGACAACCAAGTTTAACAAACATGATCTCCCTTTGACAAAACCAAACTGCGTGGGGTCAAGTGTTTGGAGGTTGCCAATGTCCTTGTTTATAAGATCCATGATAATGCATTTCATGGCCTTGCAGATCAGACTAGTTAGGTTGATGGGGTTATAAATGCCTGAGTCTGTGGATGCTCCACCTTTGTGTTGAGGGATGACAGTCGCTGTCCTCCATTTAGCTGGGACAAAGCCGGTGCTCAGGCTTTGGTTGAATAGGGTGCCTAATGGAGATGAGTGCTCATGCCTGAGTTCATGTAGGATACAGCCTGGGATGTTACTGGATCCCAGGGAGACTGTATGTTTTGCCTTTGAGAGGGCATTAAAGACCTGCTCCCTGTTGAGGAGAGGAGGGGGTCAGCTGCTGGGGATGTCCTGGTTTACTGATAGAGGGACATGGGGGTGAAGTTTTCAATGAACCTGTCTGCCAGCAGGTTGGCTATATCTATGGAGTTTGTGTATGTGGTGTTATTGACGATCAGTTCAGAGCAGATTTGGGTGTTACCTTTTAGAATGTGGACATATGTGAAGAAGGCCTTGTGATTGTCCTTAGTAAATGTGGCCAATTTGGACACAAAGTTAACCTTAGAGGTTTTCACCAGTGACCTTATTTGCTTGTTCAGACAAAGGAGAGATTGCTTCCAATTTGCCATCTGCTCCTTCTTGGTCCTGGGAAGCATTTTTTTTCCTTTTATTTTAGAGTTTGTTTATTGCTGCTGTCCACCAGACAGGTTTACTCTTACTTGAGGAAGATGATTTGATCTTGTCAGGTATTGCTAAGTCCATACAGCTATGTAGGTGCTCATATAGATTTTTAGTGTAGGCTTGGACATTAGTGCTAGTTCCAACTGAAGGGACAGTGGCTGTGATACCTGCTCTGAGGAGACTTTAGTCAGCTTTGGAAAAGTTTTTTTTGTTTGACCCTGACAAGGGGAGGGGGTCACGTGGTGAACACTTTATGGTAAGATCTTATCAAGGAGGATGGCACTGTAGGGGTGCTACAGTAGCTACTCATGTTAGTTAGGACCAGGTCCAGGATATTTCCACCTCTCTTAGGAGTATTGACCAGCTGATCCAATGTATTGGCAATGACGAAGTCAATGAATCTCTGGGCATTCATGTTTAGGCTAGAATAGGTCTTCTGCTGTATAGTTGAGTAGTTAAAGTCACCCAGGTTCAGGGTAGAGGGTTGAATCTTGATGGATTCAAGTAAGCCCAGATAGGTGGAGTGAGCATCCTGAGTCATTTTTGGGATTCTGTAGCTAGCTAGGATTTGAATAGGTGTTTTGTCAACAGTTAACTGCACTTGGAGTATCTCTTGTGCATCATACCATTTGACCAGCCTGGAGGTGTGTATGTCTTTGATAAATATTGAAACTCCACCTCCTTTGGCTTTGTCCATTTGGGGTCTGAAGGTATGGTAGGGTGAGTAACCTGGTAAAGCTGGGGTGCTCCACATAGCTTTGAACCAGGTTTCAGTGACTGCACAAATGTCAGCATCCTCCATGGCAAGGGATGCTTGCAATGAGTACAGTTTCATGCTAAGACTCCTAGTGCTTAGCAGCATGACCTTTAAATTTCATTTAGAAGAATTTTTCGTGTTGGTAAACTTGTGCTCATGACTTTGCCAAAAAAGGCACTATGAGGGAGGCAAGAGCCATTGCCAGAAGCCTGAAGCCCAGGAGAGACAGATGAAGGCCATCTCTGGAAAAGCATTGTGGTCTGTCAATCATGTCCTCCCAGGCTGTCAGGTACTGGATCCCCTTGGAATGACTCCAGAAACTAAGCCAATTGTTAAAGTCAATCATTTTCTGTTTGTGTTGAGGCACCATTCTGGGTGATGGTAGGATGCTGCTTAAGGCTAGGGACATACCTGCCTGGTACACATATTCAACTAACTCAATCATGTGGTCCAGAGAGGTATGTCTCAAGTCATTCACACCAACATGGACTATGACAGAGTCATAACAGTACCTGTTGTTAAGAGACTTGAGTCAGTGCATGATATGGTGAATTCTAGCACCTGACAAGCAACTTACTGTGACTTTCTCCTTGTCTAGCCTGTTGAGGGGCACATTTGTGTGTCTCACGATAGAGTCTCCTATGACTAGTATATTGGGTTTGTGGCTGGGCCTTAGAGGCTGTGAGACACAGACGTGTGTACTATGTGTGATACTTGGTGCTGTGGGTTGTGATGTGCGTGTGTGTTTTTGGTTCGGGGGTCTCTTTTGTTTAGGTATGTTTTTGTTGAGAACCCCCGCATATGTAGGAGTGTGTTGTACAGAAGTGGGTGGCCTTAGAGGTGTGGTGTTCATAATGTTTGTGCAGACAACCTTCTCAGTGCCAGATCTACTGGTTTGTGACTGAGACAGCAAGGATTCTAGGTTCTTAATGTAAATGCTTCTCTCACATATTGTGTTCCTAGGTGGTGCACTACATACAGCTTACAAGATATGTGTGCTTCTCTTATGGTAGTAGCTAAAAATAAATAAATAAATAAATAAATAAATAAATAAATACATTTTGCTCTTTTTACATTAAGTGCTTAGCTTGTCCGCCACCTTTGAACCTTCAGCATCTTCTGGTACCCCTGAAATTGGCTCCATTCATTTTTCAATACCAGTGTTATCCTGTTCAGTGCTGTAGGAAGCATGAGCTTATTCTGGCACTCATCAGGTGTAAATAAGGGGAAATAATCCTAGACACTCATATCCATATGCACACAGGTACACGCATGCACATGTGCACATATACACACACACACACACACACACACACACACACACACACACACACACACACACACACACACACACACACACACACACACACACACACACACACACACACACACACGCAAAAGAAAGTACAATCGTACAGACACACACATAAGTTCATAGGTTCATAGGTTCATACTAGGCTATCTGCCCTAGGGCATTTATAAGCCTAGCCAGAGTGTGTTTGGCTTTTGCCACCCATTTTAAATTAATTTTGCTATGCCCTTTTTCGAGGTTAGTATATTGTGCCTCTGTCTAACAGTGACACAGAAGTGATACCCGGGGTAAACCTACGATCCCCCATCCACTCATCAAGATTCCTCTTGAAGAGAGTCAATGAGGGACTCTGCCTAACCTGGACTGGGATTTTATTCCAGAGTGAAGGGAGCCTCTGGGTTATGAATCTGTCCCTCCAGCATGTCCTATTTATTTCAGTGCTGAGGTTCAAGTCTCTCGAGCGCGTAGGTCGATGGGATTTGGATTTTCTGAGGTGCAGCATGTCCATTAATTCCGGGTTGGACATGGCTTTATACGTCAGGCACAGATCGCCTCTGAGCAGGCGGTATGCCACTGAGTAGAGCTGGTGTTTCTTTAACCAGGCAGCATATGGCATCTGTTTGAGCCCTTTGATCCTCTTGGTGAGGTACTTTTGGGGTCTTTCCAGTTGCTGCAGGTGTCTGGTAAGGTACATCCCAAAAGGGGCATTGTACTCAATTATGGGCCTGAAGGGATGAGTAAAGAGGCACGATGACCTCCCCTGATCTAGATGTAAATCCCTTCATGATTAGGTGGGCTATATAAAATGTTTTTCTAACCACTTTGGCCACGTGGTTGTCAAATGAGAGATTGTTATTAACTTGGGACCCCAGGTCCCTAATTACTTCTTCTGTACTTAATGGATTACCACCTATGTGGTAATTTGTGGGCACTTTGTTTTTGCCAAAGGGGATCACTATACACTTTTTGGCATTTAGCTTGAGGCCATGGCTCTGGCACCAGTTGTCAGTTTCTATGAGGCCCTTTTGGAGGATGCTTGTGTCGGCTGGAGAGTCAATTATAGCGCCCAGTTTGCAGTCATCTGCAAACTTGGTCAGCCACAGTCCTTCCATGTTGGCCTGTACCTCCGAGAAATATATACCGAACAGGAGAGGTCCCAGGACTGAGCCTTGTGGGATGCCACTTGTAACTGGTTTGGAGTCTGACATGGCTCCAGCAATTCTAACCATGTGGGTTCTGTCCTTGAGCCAGTTTGCAACCCATCTAGTGACATATGGGTTTATATTTAAGCTGGTGAGCTTATCTATAATGACTGAGTGGGGTATTGTATCAAAGGCTTTTGCGAGGTCCAGGTAGGCTGTGTGGACCACCTTCCCCTCGTCAATGGCCTTGGTGACTGTTTCAAAGAAATCGACCAGGTTTAAGAGGCAGGATCTGCCCTTAACAAAGACGAACTGGGTAGGATCCAGTGTCTGTAGGTCCCCAATATCTTTTTTTATGAGGTCCATGATGATCCTTTCCATAGCTTTGCAGACCAAGCTAGTCAGGCTTATGGGGCGATAGTTTCCAGGATCTGTTGAGGCACCACCTTTGTGGAGAGGGACCACTGTTGCTGTATGCCACTCTTTGGGTACATATCCTGTGGTAAGGCTGAGATTGAACAGTTGTTTTATGTTTGGGTTTAGCTCTTCTTGGAGTTCATGTAGGATGCAGCCCGGGACACCGTCTGGTCCCATTGATGCTGTGTTTTTTGCTTTGGAGAGGGCTGCTCTTACCTGAGCATCTGAAATGTCAGGGGGGCAGCACTCTGCTGGGATAGATATTTTCTCTTTTGGTGTGTGGGGGGGTTTGCGCTGAACCTGTCAGCTAGGATGTTGGCAATGTCTATGGGTTCAGTGTATTTTTTGTCATTTTGGACTAATTCTGAGCATATCTGGGAATTCCCACCCAGGTTCCTAACATAACTAAAGAAAGCCTTATGATTATCCTTAGTGTCCTGTGCAATTTTTCTCTCGAAGCTGGCCTTAGATGATTTTATGAGTGCCCGTAGTTTTTTGCTAACACTGATCAGAGATGCCTTCCCTTTTTGGGATTTTGCTCTATCATGTAGTAGCTTCCTCCTTCTATTGTATAGTTTGTTTATGGCTGGGGTCCACCAGACAGGACGCCTGCCTTTGGAGGATTGGGTTTTGGTTTTGTTTGGGATTGCATGATCCATGCATTCCTGAAGGTGTTCATAGAATGCATTTATAAAGGATTCTGCGGTCTGGGCGATATTGTGCACAGCCCCGGGGCTTTGAACGATTCCACCTCGGTTTTGAGGAGTGTGAAATTTGCTTTAGAGAAGTTTTTCACTGTGGTTTTCTGGGCAGGGGGTGCGGTTGGGATGTGAATATCCAGTGAGATTAGTTTATGGTCTGATCTTACCAGTGAGGGATACACTTCTGGTCTGGAGCATAGAGTCCCCATGTTGGCGATGATCAGGTCCAGTATGTTTTCCCCTCTTGTGGGAGTGGTAACAAGTTGTTCCATAGCATTTGAGTTTACAAATTCTAGGAACCTTTGGGCTAGGGTGTTGGAGCTAGAGTAATGCTCCCAGTCTATGTTTGGGTAGTTGAAGTCGCCCAATATAATGGTGTTTGGAGAGACCTTCATATTTTCCAGTGTTCTCCGGAAGGCCGAGTTGGGTTCCTGGGTTTGGGAGGGTGGTCTGTTGCAGGCTATAAACTGGAAGGCAGTTTTACCCACTGTTAGTTGCACATGGATAGTCTCTGATGCTTCGTGCTGTGCCACCAACCTGGAGGTGTGGGTATCTTTGACGAATATTGATACTCCCCCTCCTTTTCTGGTTCGGTCCAAGTTTTGGGGCCTAAAAGCATGGTATGAGGTATAACTTGGTAGTGCTGGGGTGCTCTCGGGAGCCCTGAACCAGGTTTCTGTTACTGCACAGATATCGATGTTCTCCATGCTAAGGAGAGTTTCGAGTGCATGCATCTTGAGGTTTAGACTTCTGGCGTTGAGTAGCATTACTCTTAGTTTCTTATCCCTTGTGATACCTATGGAGGTGGGTTTGTCTTTTGAGCCTTGCCTAAAAAAGGCACTATGGGGGTAGCAAGAGCCTTTGCCAATATCCAAAAGCCCAGGGGTGACAGGTGCAAGCCGTCCCTAGTGAAGCATCATGGCCTGTCGAGCATGTCATCCCAGGCTGACAGGCATTGGATCCCCTTTGAATGACACCAATACTTAAGCCAATTGTTGAAATTGATCATCTTGTCTTCATATTGTGGCATCATTCTTGGTGAGGGTAAGATGCTACTCAAGGTCAGGGTCATACCGGCCTGGGCCACATGCTCAGAGAGCTCCTCTATGTCTCTTTTCATGTAGTCCAGGAAGGTACGTCTCAGGTCATTCACACCAGCATGGACAATGACTGAGTCATATTTGTACTTGCCTTGGAGTGACCTGAGTGCTTGTGTTATGTGGCGGATCCTAGCGCCTGACAGGCAGCTCACCGTGACCTTCTCCTTGTTCAGCCTGGTGAGCAGGACATCAGTGTGCCTGACGATAGAGTCACCTATTACAAGTGTATCAGGTGTGTTGTTTAGCCTTAAGGGCTGTGACTGTTCGGCACACTGGCTTTGTGAGCTATGTGTTGCACGTGTTTTATTTTGGGGTAGTGGTTGCTTGGGTGTCTGCTTTGGAGGTCTCTGCTGCTTAGGCAGATTTTTATTTAGAGCCTCCGAGTATGTTTTTGTGTGTTTATGTGTTTGGTTTGCTGTCATGGTAGGTCTATGTAAGACTGGAATTGTAGTGAGTGTGGTTTCCTTCTCCTCCTGACAGGTTTCGCCAGTACTGAGTTGAGAGAGCTTAGCCTCCAGTTTGGCTATATGGTTGCATCTCTCACATGTGTTGGAATTTGTTGGGAGGAGGAGAGGGTTGTCTGTGTACATGAGACAGTTGTAACATTGCCTCAAGATTCCCAGATTCACCAGGTGGACCAGAGAGGAGATTGACAACTGACCTTTGGACATGCTAGAATAGTATTGGGAATTCCTTTATAATTGAAAAAAAAAGGGCCAATGGGAAACAAGGTACTCAAGGGGAGTTTGTGAGGGTGTAGTGCTTTTGATTTTTTAGTGCTGACTTATATAATTGCTTTAGTGAGCAAGTGCCAGGTAACTTAAATGCAATGTGTTACAGGTAACTTAAATGCAAAAATGACAAACAGTAACTTTCTTTCAAGTGAAACAAGGAAATAAGTACAGTAAGCAATGCAGATGTCACTAGGGATCCACAGAAGCGCTGAAAAGCCGCATTTTAGGTGGAATTAGCATTTCAGGGAAATAACAAGCAAACAAACATACAAACAAAGCTAGATTCAGCAGGCCTGGATCTAGTCTATGCTACAACAAACAAGTTGTACCAATTCCAGTAGGGAACAGTTCAAGTATGCAGGCACTATAAGCCTTTAACCAGAAATTCCCAGCTCAGAAGGGCAAAGTCTAGCCTCTCCTCCCACAAGAGTGCAGACCACGAACCTTCTTAATGTAAAATAACTGGCCTGAAGCCCAAGTGCTTAAACCAGAACTAATACACTTTTAGAATAACAGACACTGAGCCCTCAATCAGCAGTTCCCAACTTAGAAGGATGTAAGCTACCTGTCCTGCCACCACAGTGCAGGCCACAAACCTTCCTAATGTAAAACAACTGGTCTGATCCCAAGTGCTTAATCCAAAAGACTTAGAATGATAGCTACACTTTAATCAAGTTACTATCAAGCAGTAATAAATACAATTGAATACTTTAAAGAATGCCTGGATTAGTGCTCAAGTTATACAAACAAAGCTAGATTCAGCAGGCCTGGATCTAGTCTATGTAAAGAATGCCTGGATTAGTGCTCAAGTTATACAAACAAAGCTAGATTCAGCAGGCCTGGATCTAGTCTATGCTACAGCAAACAAGGTGTTTTTGCATGCATGTACAGTCACACACACAGCTATACAGAGGGTGCATACCTATAGGCAGTTAGGAGGATTACTAATTTGCCTATTGAACCCATAGTAGAAGGGTTGGCATAATGGTTAAGATGTTTACCTTACAAATACAAGGTCTGAGTCTCAAATAGGGTAAATGGCTAGATTTAAAATGGCTAACAAAGGCAGTTTGCTTAGCACTAACCTATGAAAACAGAGGTAATGTGATGCCTTTTATTTTACCGTGTATGTTTTACTATTGCTTGTGCTTTCAGTCCTACACTGGGATTTTGTCAAAGGTCCTAAAAGCTTGCACAAAGAAGGCTATATGTCTGGAACTTTACAACTGTTGTAATTCTACAGTATCTTAGATTAAGAAAGTTCAGATCATAGGTGGAAGGCAGAATAGTCGTAATCTGATGACTAACCACCTACCTTTCTCTGTTTGTAGGTTAACCATATTTCCATTTCAGAACAAATTCAGTATTGTAACTTCTTTATTTAGCCAGCATTTGCATTGAAAAAAATGATGAGCAGGGATACTTATTAGTTATTGGAAAGTCCTCTTGCAGGTAGTTCTTTCCCATCAGATTTGCCTGGGATAACCAGCTGATGATAGCTTTAAACTACATTATTTTTGTAACCATTGGTTGCTTCAATCAACTGCAGGTAGTGGTCAGAGAAGACTCTTAAGGTTTACAGAGACCAGGGTGAACACCTGGAAGTTAACCTGAAAGAAAGCACAGGAGTTCAAGGAATTACTCAGGGCTCTAGCACCTCAGAAAAAAGAGAAAATAGATGGAGTTGAAGAAGAATGCCAGAGCCTCAAAGCAGCATGTGTGAGGACTATAGTACAGATATGCAGCTAGGCCAGCTAAGGAAATGCAGTACATAAGGAAAGCTGGTGGTGGAATGCAGAAGTCCAGGAAGTCATCAAAAGAAAGAAGGAGTGCAGGAAAAAGTGGGAGATAGTAAAGACAAACCAGGCTAGGAAGGAATACCGGTTGGCTAACAAAGAAACTAACAAAGGAGTTGCAATAACAAAGAACAAGGTATCAAAGGCACTCTACCAGCTTCTGGAAAGTAAGTCAGTAAATGGCACAAACAAATTATGCCAGGCTACAAGGCAGAGATAGAAAGATGAAGAAGACAGTCAGACACCCTTCGTAAGGGATGCCATCAACTACCTGCTCATCAGTCCACAGAACATCAAAGGCAGATGGAAGGATTACTTCCAGAAACTTCTGAATGAAGAAAACCCTAAAGACCCTTTACTTCCCCAGGCACAGCCTATGGTGAGAGAATAGGAGGAGCCCACCATAGAAGAAATAAGAACAGCACTAAGGAAAATGAAGTCAGGGAAAGCAGCAGGCTCAGACGAGGTCACAGCAGATATGATAAAGATGCCAGGTGAGATAGGGGAGAAAGGGATCCAGAGGGTACTCACAGCAGTGTGTAGATAAAGATGTATCCCAGGTGAATAGAGAATAAGCATATTAGTGTTAGTGTTCAAGAACAAAAGGGACATTCACAACTGTGGACAGCACAGAGGTATCAAACTCCTGTCACATTGCATGACAGTTCTGGAGAGGGTGAGTGATAAATTAATAAGCAGAGTAGTAGAAAGTAAGTTGTGAGTTGAGCAGTTAGGACTCATATCAGTATGCAGCACAAGTGACCTATATTTGCAGTGAGACAGATAGTTAACAAGAAGCTAGGCATGGGGAAACAGTCCATCTGGGCATTCCTAGACTTGGAGAAAGCATACGACAAGTTCCCATGAAAACTGATTTGGGCAGTCCTCTGGTAGTTCAAAGTCCCAAAAACATTGGTAGAATTAGTGCAAACTATATACAAAGACCCAATGACTCAAGTATGAACAGTGTTCATTCTCAAAGAGGGGTTCCCAGTGGGAGTGGGTGTGCACTAAGGTTCACCTCTGAGCCCACTGCTGTTTACACTGGTGATGGACACCATTAGCAAACAGACTGAAGGGGACAGATCAAACAGTTGCTGTATACAGAAGATGTGGCATTACTCTGAGTAAGAAATTCAGCAATAGACAGGGGAATGGAATTCAAAACTGATGGCACATGGGATGAAACTGAGCACAGATAAGACAGTTGTAATAGCAGCAAATAGTGGAGTTTAGAAGAAGCTGAGAACTGAGCTGGAAGGGAAAATAGTGGAGCAGGTTAACAGCTTCAAGTATCTAGGAGGGGTGGTTGAGGAGAAGGTGTCTGAAACAAGAAAACCCCACAGACACTCTAGTGTCCCAGACACAGTCTATGATGAGGCAAGAGTCAGAGGGGCTACAGCCAAATGATACAAAGTGTCAGGTGTAGTATATGACAGAAGAATGCGAAAGAAGCTGAAAATAAGGTGTGCAAAACTGGTGTGACCAGTGCTACTGTATGGTACAGAAACCTGGGAAGTGAAGGCAGAGCAGCTGAGGAAGCTAGAGGTGATGGAGATGAAGTGCTGGAGATGGGTTGTAGGATGCAAACTGTGTGACAGATGAAGAAATGAGAGCATAAGAACAGAAGCCAAAGGTAAGTCCAATTGCAGAAAAGGTTGAAGAGAACAGATTACAGTGGTTCGGCCACAAGCCCAGAAAAGCAGAAGACAATCTGGTGAAGATTTCGGACAGAGCAGAAGAAGGTAAGAGGAAATGAGGGTGTTCAACAAAGAGGTGGATGGATTATGTGAGAGAAGACTTGTGACAGTCAGGCATGAGTGTCAAAGAAGGCAGGAGAGTGGCACTTGAATAGAGAGAGAGAGAGTGACAGTGGACATGACCCTCCCAACCCATGTAGAAAATGGGAAAAAAGGTTGACGACGATAATAAGTTATTTATTTATTTATTTCCAGTTTGATAACCGGGGAGGTCCACTGGGCTCAAGGAGCCCGTTTTCAGTGGAGGCCCAGGGAGAAAAGCTCCATATTACATACAAGTAAATCAAACATATGATTATTTAAAGCAAACGTAGAATTATATACTGAGATATAGCAAATTACAATTGAAAAAAAATGAATACTCTTCATGACATATAAGTAGTTGATTAGAGAGCCATTTGCACAGCGTATTGAACTGAGGCAGCAGAATAATCTGAGCAAAATACTAAAAACTATGAAATTGTAAATCTTCTGTTACTAGTTGCAAAGACTGAATATTTGAAAGATAGAAGTGTAGGTTTTAGAGAATGTGGAAAAAATAAAGGAGGGAAGTACAATGTGTACTATGTATACATTCAAGATTCTGGTGACAGAAGAGAGGGGCAGTGTAGTACAGAAGGAGGTGGTTGTTTAGCAGAAAAAGAATCTGGTGTAAGTAGAGAGAGGCAGATGTACAGTGGAGAAAGAGGCAGTTGTTTAGTAGCAAAAGTGGAGTACACACAAGTCAGAGATGATTATCGTAGCTAGTTAGCAGCATCTCTTAGCATCAACCGTATATGTAGGTAGAAAAGAAAGAGAAATCTTCCAGATGGGAAGAGAGGGGAGAGTTACAAAGCTATGTACAGTATTTAAATTATATACATTCAAGGTTTTGATGCTATATTACGTTAGATTTGGAGAGGGGAAGCTGTAGAGGAAAAACAGTGAGGTGTAGAGGATCATGTGGAAGTACATGTATAGGACACAATTAGCAGGATAGAGACATTAGCAGGATTAGGTAGGTAGAGTGCAATTACATTTCCAATTATGAGAGAGGTAGGAATGGAGCTGGGATTTGAAGTGTTCAAAGTTTTTAGAGATTCTTAGCGAGGGTGGGAGAGAGTTCCATTTTTTTTGGGTAAGGAAAAGGATAGGAGAAACCGGTCAGCGGGATGTTTTGGTTTGTATACAGAAAGATACAAATGGTAATAATAATGTGGATTTTTTTTTTATAAGGGCGACATATGGTTAGCATCTGAATTAAGTATGCCAGAAGATGAAATAGTGAGATAAACAGGAGTTTGGTCTACAAAGCTTACTTATAACCTAAAGGCGTATAGTTTTGCCAAAATGTATTCATGTTTTGTTTTCAGGACTACTTTCCACTGAGGCCATTTTTATTCATGGACCTTCCCTTCCCTTTCCATCCATTCATCAGCTTACAAACAGAAAGGAGATTTCTCTATTGCAATAACTGGCAGTGATTCATAGTTAGGTAAACTTGCAGTCTAGGAGACCACTGAGGAGCCTAGCCCAAATTTTCATTTACCCCAAAGCTTTGTCTCATTAAGTGACTTGCTTGATGTCAGACAGTGTGCAAATGAGGCTGAGGAAATCAACTCTGCACCATAGAAACTGTGCCAACTGCCAGACCACTCTATTTATTTATAAATTATCACAATAGCTAACCAAAGACACTGAGACTTTGCTGCTCTTACCTGCTTAAGTTATTTACATCACGTGGAAGGAGACTGAGGTACTTACCACCATGGCATGCACTAAATATTAACATTATAATCGGTATGTAAAGCTATATTGCTCATATTCTACATTCTTTTTTTTTTTTGAAGGAAAGTTTATATTTCCCTATAATATCAAATAGTCTGCAAGGTATTTACATTTACAATTCTGTTGAAATTTGTATTATTAGACTTCCGCGGTGGTGCAGCGATAGCGTTGTTGCCTCACAGCAAGAGGTTCTTCCGTTTGATTCTCGGTTTGGGTTGGGAGTGCCTTCTGTGTGGAGTCTGCATGTCCTCTCCGTGGTCGAGTGGGCGTTCGAAAGACATGCATTGATTGAATGGGCGTGCCTTCTTTGAAGGTTGGGCATCAGGCTGGCAACTCGACACCATAACAAACAACTACCAATCATTAGCGGACCGGATATCTGCTGTGGCGACCCCTATCCGGGAAAAGCTGAAAGACAAATAACATACTATAATGGCATGTCAGAAACTGTACAGAAAATTCAAAACATAAATTAGCAACATATACATTCTTTTATGTAATTTCAATTAATTTTTCAGTTTTCAGTATGATAAGCATTTGATAAATCTGGTGTGTGTCATATCTGAACTTGAATGGATGTCTCAATGATCTTCTGAAGCTGGATATTGGTTTAGAGTTTCATGCACTCCCTGATGCTGGTAAAGACTGAGACCATTATGTTGTGTTTCATCTTGGATTTTTGACTCAGTTCTGGATAGATTGGACTGCTCTTCTGAGCTGACTGGTTCTGATTCCGTAATGGTAGATGCAGTTACAATACATACTTCAGAATTATCTGGACTCACCTAGGCATATCCTTGAACCATTATAGCGACATCTTGAGTTGTCTTTCCCTGAGATGATGAGAAAAATACTGGCATCCTTTGTTCCAATACTGAAAAAGGTAAATTTGACTTGGTTTTGAACAAACATTTCCTCTTCCTTCTGTAGATCTGAGAATCAGATCCTTTTTCACAGTATGAGCTTAGTCCAAATATTTCTCCCAGCACTACCACTTCTTGCTGGACTTCCTGAAGATTTATTGGCATCTGAATATGCCCTGGTTCAATGAAGACAATGGTTTGTAATGTTTTAAATAGCAAATCTTATGCTTGCCTTGATTTCTCATTTAGCATCTGAGTTAAGATGGCTTGATTCCCTGTTAACAGGAGAGGAGTAGTGACTGGGAGTTTACTTCTCAGTTTTCTACTTGTTAGTAACTGTGCAGATGACAGCCCTAACCTTACAATGGAGTTTTCTTGCATAAGGGTATACAATAGTAGCAGTACCCTTTTTCATTTACTGTATTCTGTATCATCAGCTTCTGTATCATTTGAACCATTCTCATAACTTGTCCTCTGCTATGTGGGCTTTTAGGATTCATAGTAATATATCTGAACTCCCATTTATACATATAATGTATGTCTATATCTATCTAGCTGTATATATATATATATATATATATATATATATATATATATATATATATATATTATTTTTGTTAGTTTGTTTTTGAATTCTTCGCTCACAAAACTGAAGACTGTTAACTGAAGTTGAAGTTAAGGTCAATATCCCATATCTCACAGATACAATCTTAAGCACATTGATAATGCTTATACTTGTAGTATCTCCAACCTTAATTAGTTCTGGATACTTAGAGCAGCAATTAACGTATACCAGACACTGAGCTTCCCTGAAGTGTAATAATTTTTTTTCCAACTTTGTTCCATAGCAGGATAGGTATTTTATGAGTCATCATCTCTTTTTGAGGATTTTGCTCATGATACATGTTATAGACTACATAAATCTGAGGTTCCTTCCCAGTATGTTTTGACATTTCTAGCCTATATGTCATCCCACATTCTCTTTCTTTATAGGTTCATAGGTTCAAAGGTGTGTACTAGGCTAATGGCCCTGGAGCCTTTACAAGCCTAGCCCATAGGACTACCCTGGCATCGTGCCACCCAACCTTAGTTCCTAGTGCCTCTGTCGAGTAGAGCCACTGGAGTGATCCCTGGGGTGAATTTTCTATTTCCCATCCACTCAACAAGATTTCTCTTGAAGAGGGCCAGTGAGGTGCTCTGCTTGACATGTATGGGAAGTCTATTCCATGGCCTGGGCAGTCTCTGGGTTATGAACCTGTCCCTCCAGCATGTTCTGTTGATTGTGCTAATGAGGTTGAGGTCTCTGGAGTGTGTGGTGTGGAGCGATTGGGATTTCTTTAGATGTAGCATTTCTAACAGAGCTGGGTCAGACATGACTTTGTAAGTCAAGCAGAGATCGTCTCTAAGTAGGCGATATGAGACAGAGAATAGTTGGAGTTTTTTGAGTCTGTCCATGTAGGACAAGTGTTTAAGGCCTAAGATCCTCTTTGTGAGATACTTTTGTGGCCTCTCCAGTTGTTGCAGGTGTCTAGTGGGGTACATGCCAAATGGGGCATTGTACTCGATGATTGGCCTAATGAGGGAAGAGTAGAGGGAGACAATGACCTCTTTTTTCCTGGATGCAAAACCCTTTTTAATGAGATGTGCCACATACAAGGACTTTCTGATCACAGTGGAAACGTGTTGGTCAAAAGAGAGGTTGCTGTCAACCTCTGTTCCCAGATCTCTTTTAACACCTTCTGTGTTCAGTGGACTACCATCAATGTGGTAATTCAAGGGAACCGGGTTTTTCCCAAAGGGGATGAAGACACATTTTTTGGTATTGAGCTTAAGGCCATGGTTCTGACACCAGTCATTGCTCTCATTGAGGCCTTTCTGCAGGATGTCAACATCACTTGGGGAGTTAATAATAGCTCACAACTTGCAATCATCTGCGAACGTTGTCAGCCAGAGTCCCTTTGTGTTGGCCTGGACTTCAGACAAGTAGATACCAAACAGGAGAGGACACAAGACTGAACCCTGTGGGACTCCACTAGTGACTGGTCAGCAGTCTGACTTGGAGTCAGCTACTTTCACACTGTGGGTTCTATCTGTGAGCCAGTTTCCAACCCACCTAGTGATATATGGGTTGATGCCTAGCTTAGTAAGTTTTTATATGATTCCTGAGTGGGGAATGGTATCAAAGGCCTTGGCCAGATCAAGGTAGACTGTATGAACCACCTTACCTTCATCCACAGCTCTGGTGACTGACTCAAAGAAGATGACCAAGTTGAGTAGGCATGATCTACCGTTGACAAAACCAAACTGTGTAGGATCTAGAGTTTGGAGATTCCCTATATCCTTGTTTATTAGGCCCATGATGATGCATTCCATAACTTTGCATATCAGACTCATCAGGCTAATGGGTCAATAGCTCCCGGGGTCTGTAGACCCTCCTCCTTTGTGGACTGTAGCAGTGCACCATTCGGCAGGGACAAAGCCTGAGGTGGGGCTGTGATTGAACAGGGCACACAGGTGAGGTGCCAGTTCACTCTGTAGTTCATGTAGAACACAGCCAGGGATACTGTCAGCTCCCATAGAAGCAGTAATCTTGGCCTTGGACAGTGCTGTTTTAACCTGTGCAGCAGTAATACTGGGTGCCTGGAAATCTACTGGTATTGTGATTGGTCCTTTGGGGGGGGGTAAAGTTAGCACTGAATCTGTCCGCCAGTATATTTGCAATATCTGTTGGCTTGGTATAGGAGGTACCATTGTGCAGTAGCTCAGAGCAAATCTGGTTATTGTCATGGAGATTCTTTACGTAACTAAAGAAGGCCTTGTGGTTGTCTTTACTATCTGCTGCAATTCTGTTTTTATAGTTAGCTTTAGAGGAATTGATAGGGGATCTCAACCTTTTGATGAGGCTGATAAGGGAGTTTTTCCAGTCTTGGGACTTCACCTTATTCCACATCAGTTTCCTCCTTCTGTTGTAGAGTTTGTTTATGGCAGGGGATCACCAGATTGGCTTCCTTTATTTTGAGGAGAGCGTCTTAGTTCTATTGGTATGGTGAGAGACATGCATTTGTGTATGTGTTCGTACAGTGCATCGGTGTATGATTTGATGGTCATGCAACTATTCTCCATTTGCATGGGTGCCGTAAAGTTAGCCACCTCTATTTTTAGGAGCCCAAAGTTAGCTTTGGAGAAGTTTTTCATGGTGGTTACCTTTGTGGGTGAGGGGGGGGGGGTTGGAGGAATGTGGATTTCCAATATGATTAGCTTGTGATCGGATCTAACCAGGGAGGAGTTGACTATTGGTGTAGAGCAATGGTTGCCCATATTAGTAATGACCAGGTCAAGGATGTTGCTACCTCTAGTGGGGATAAGAATGAGCTGGTCCAGCGCATTGGAATTAATGAATTCCAGAAAGCGTTGGGCAAGTGTATTGGTACATGAATAGTTTTCCCAGTTAATGGAGGGGTAGTTGAAGTCACCCAGTATGAGAGTGTTAGGTTGGACCCTAATATTGTCCAGGGTGCTTAGGAATGTGGAGTGTGAATCTTGGGACATGGCTGGGGACCTATAGCAGGCTACAACCTGAATCGCTGTCTTACCCAATGTTAGTAGCACCTGAAATATCTCAGATGTGTTATGTTGGGCTACCAGTCTGATGTGTGCGCATCCTTTATGAATATGGAAACACCACCTCCTTTTGAACTTTGATCCAAATTCTGTGGCCGAAAGGTGTGGAATGAGTTGTAGCCTGGTAGTGCAGGAGTGCTTTCTGCTGCCTTGAACCAGGTCTCTGTTACAGCACAAATGTCGATGTTCTCCATTTTAAGGAGTACTTCGATTGAGTGCATTTTGAGATTTAGACTTCTAACATTGAGCAGCAGGACCCTCAAATTACATTTGTTTGTAGCTGTTATAGTGGTAATTTAGTCTTTGGAACACCACCTAAAAAAGGAACTATAAGGGTGGCAAGAGCTTTGGCCAGTACCCGGATGCCCAGGGGTGAAAGATGCAGGCCATCTCTGGCAAAGCATTGAGGTCTGTCAATCATGTCATCCCAGGCAGACAGATACTGGATCCCCTTAGAATGACACCAGAAGCTTAGCCAATTGTTGAAATCATTCATTTTCTGCTTGTACTGTGGTATCATTCTGGGTGATGATATACTCGCCTGGGCTACATTATCCGAGAGCTCCTCCATGTCTCTTTTCATGTAGTCCAGGGAGGTACATCTCAGGTCATTCACAACCACATGTACAATGACAGAATCATATTTGTACCTGTTGTTGAGGGACCTGAGTGCGTGCGTTACGTGGTGGATCCTGGCACCTGACAGGCAGCTGACTGTTACTTTCTCCTTATTCAATCTAGTGAATGGGACATCAGTGTGCCTCACTATTGAGTCACCTATGACTAGTGTGTTGGGCATGCTGTTTTGCCTCAGGGACTTTGGTTGAGTGGCACACTGTTTAGGAGAGTTATGTGTCTCATGATTAGTGTTGTGTTGTGGTGGTCGAGTGTGTTGCTGCCTTAGAGGTCTCTGCTGTTTGGTTATATTTTTATTGAGAGCATCCACAAAGGTGGGTGTGTGGTTTGTGTTTTTATGTGAAGGCAATGCTGGAGTGTGTTCTGGAGGGCTATGTGTTCCATGTGGTGTGGTGCAAGTGTTGACCTTGTCCTCTTGACCAGCTATTCTGGTCTTGGCTGGAGAGTGCGTGACTTCCCATTTGGATATATAAGTGCATCTCTCACAAGTCTGAGTGTTGGGTGGGTAAGAGTAGAGGGCTGTCAGTGTACATGAGGCAGTTGCTACATTGCCTCAGGATGCCCAAGTTCACCAGGTTAATGGGAGAAAGCACAGGGAACTGACCTTTAGACATGCCTGGAGGGGTAGGCATTAATAAGTACTAGAGCTGTTTCCTTGTAGAATGTTTAGTGCTGGTAGCACTTTTGTGTACTACAGTAATTTCTACAAGAAGTCTGGTAAAGTGCTAAAGTAACAAGCTAGTAAAAGTGCAGGAGAGGAGAGAACTAGCAGATCTAAGGAAAAAAATGAAGAGCAGACTTTGGTACTGCTCAGAAACTTACAAACAGTCTTGGATACAGCAAATCTGTATCTGGGCTAGATTAGTTATAGGAAAGGTGGGAAACGCAGATGTGGGCTTTTAAACCAGAAAGTTGAAAGAGATGGAAAAACTGCCCAAATGGTCAATAAATTACAATTTCTGGGCCAAAGACCACTCATCTTGTGGTAGATAGGCTACCTAGTACTTACCACTTCCACTGATATGCTAGAAGGCTTCCCTCCAACACAGAAAGGCTTGGGGGGCTCAGAAGCTTACAAACAGTCCTGGATACAGCAAATCTGTACCTGGGCTAGACTAGTTACAGGAAAGGTGGGGAACAAGTGCAAATGTGGGCTTTTAAACCAGAAAGTTGAAAGAGATGGAAAAACTGCCCAAACGGCCAATAAACTACAATTTCTAGGCTAGAAACCACTCCTCTCATGGTAGATAGGCTACCCAGTGCTTACCACTCCCACTGATAAGCTAGAAGGCTTCCCTCCAACACAGAAAGGCTTGGGGGCTCAGACGCTTACACACAGTTCTTGATACAGAAAATCTGTACCTGGACTAGACTAGTTACAGGAAAGGTGGGAAACAAGCGCAAACGCAGTCTTTTGAACCAGAAAGTTGAAAGAGATGAAAAACTACCCAAACAGCCAATAAACTACAATTTCTGGGCCAGAAACCACTCCTCTTGTGGTATAGATAGGCTATCTAGTGCTTACCACTCCCACTGATAAGCTAGAAGGTTTCCCTCCAACACACAAAGACTTGGGGTGCTCAGAAGCTTACCAACAGTCCTGGATACAGCAAATCTGTATTTGGACTAGACTAGTTACAGGAAAGGCAAGAAACCAGTGCAAATGCAGACTTTTAATTCAGAAAGCTGAAAGAGATGGAAAGACTGCCCAAATGGTCAATAAACTACAATTTCTGGGCCAAAAAACACTCCTCTTGTGGTAGATAGGCTACCTAGTACTTACCACTCCCACTGATAAGCTAGAAGGGTCTATATTATAAAGTCAACCGCTTACTTCATCGAATACCTAAACGTCGACCCATCGTCATCGAACCGCATAAACACCAAACGCTCTAAACCGCAAAATTTAAAAAGTTGAACTCTCATACTTGTCCCACCCCACCGCCCGCTACATACTTCCTACACAAACAAACTAAATAAACCACATACATACACTAACCAAAACCCTACTTCTAACCCTAAACTAAACCCTACTTCTAACGCTACACTAAATCTTACATATCCCACTATGTATGCACTTAACTTAATCTGCACCCTAACCCTAAGGTCCGTAACTATCGCACACTTACCTTAAAAAGCTAAACCCAAACAAACTAAATAATCCACACACATACACTTAACAAAACCCTACAATAAATCTAACATACATTACCATCTATGCACTTACCTTAACCCGCACCCTAACCCGAAGGTCTGTAACTATCGCACACTTACTTTACGGAGCTATACTGCAGAAGGCCAACCATGACGATTCGACATTTCTGCTTTCGTTCTTCTAGACAATCGATGTTTTCGCGGTTCGATGAAGACGGGTCGACATTTAGGCATTTGGGTAAGTAAGTGGTTGACTTTCTAATATAGACCCAAGCTAGAAGGCTTCTCTCCAACACAGAAAGGCTTTGGGGGCTCAGAAGCTTACAAAGAGTCCTGGATACAGCAAATCTGTACCTGGACTAGATTAGTTGCAGGAAAGGTGGGAAACAAATGCAAACATGGGCTTTTTAAACCAGAAAGTTGAACAAGATGGAAAAACTGCACAAACGGCCAATAAACTACAAAATCTGGGCCAAACCCATTCCTCTTGTGGTAGATAGGCTACCTAGTGCTTACCACTCCCACTGATAAGCTAGAAGGCTACCCTCCAACACAGAAAGGCTTGGGGGGCTCAGAAGCTTACAAGCAGTCCTGGATACAGCAAGTCTGTATCTGGACTGGACTAGACTAGTTACAGGAAAGGCAGGAAACAAGGTTAGAAATTTTTTTTTTTTTACAGAAAAGCAGCTAAAACACTAATAAATACAATTCAAATGCAGTGCAGACTAAGGCTAGCACACTTGAGTGTGTAGTAATATTACGACAAATACAGTTTAAATAAATGCAATTAAATTAACAAATGACTAAAAACAAGTGCTGAAGGCAGTAAATTAGAAGGCTACTAACAAGCAGTAATAAGTGCAGAGTAAGAGCAACTGAACAGATAACAGCACTCGGAACAGCAACCTAAGACAGTTATAGTAAGAACAGGTGAATAAAGTATGAATATATTTTATTTTATTTTTTTTTTTTGAGGGAGGGAACAGAGCAGGATTGAGGCTTCAGGGCTTGTCCTTCCAAATACTCTCTTTGTACACAGTGGATACAACTGAAGAGATGGGACTAGTAGGAGTGCCTGAAATCAGAATATGATCTCACTGCACTCAGTTGAGTGAGCAAATGAGATGGGCCCAGAAGGAGTATCCAAATACAAATTTACATGAGGAACGGGCAATTTCAAAGCCACCAAGATTTAACACCAACACAAGAACAAGGAGAGAGGGTGGGGAACTAACTGTAGAGACACAGAGCCCACAATATTCAATTCAATTAATATTCAGTGAAAAAAAAAATAAAATGCAGTACTATATGAAAAAGTGCAGATAAAAGTGTACTTAAATTCGCTTATACGTCCAGTTGATTGCAGGTAGAGCTTAGCCAGTCAAAGCTCAGATATTTTAGCACTGATCAGTTTAATGTAACTTAGCAAGCATTAACTCACTGAGCTGAATTGGTACTCTGATTTTATCTGATTTAAGTGTAACTTCCTGTATGCAGCTGATTTCATTCCTGTAGGGTTACTGCACGTTTTTATGAACTGCTGATAATTGGTCTACCCAACTTCTCATGGTAATTTATTTAAGTCATTGCAGTTCTAAGTCCTATTGTGCACATTTTAAAACTCTTTGATAGATTTGTCTTATTATTATCATTGGTAGCTGAAGTATGACTCATGATATTTCCTGGTCCCCATCTAACAGACTTGTCATATGTTTTCTTAAACTGACTGAGCTTAGCATGTGTGAAATATGCATCTCTTTACCTGGCTTGTATTATACTGTCAGATCATATTTCTGTAGACTATGCAGTGATCACTGCAGTCATGGAAGTACAATAAGACTTTTTCAAAATTCTCTGCACAGTCTTATGATCAGTGTTAGCCTACACTGTCCTGCACATATGCACTCATGGAAGTTTTTACATCCTTACATGATGGCTAGCATTTCTCTTTTTTAGTTTGAGAATGTCTGGGCTGTGCATCTGTAAATGCTCTTGATATATATGTTGAACTTATGTCCTTCTGCATAAGAATTGTTTTGATTCCAACTGGCTAGCATCTAGTTGTAATATAACTGATATTTTTTGTCATTGATAGGGTGCTGTTCAATGAAAGAGGGGGGATGAAAAATTGAAGGTGGAATTATTAGAATACAAATGGCAGATTATGTTGAATGCTTCAATGCCACCTGGATTGAATGACTTTATTTCCCTAAGACCTTCTTTAAGGGCAAACATTATTTAGTCACTTTAAGGGCACATAGCAATATTAAACACTAAATATTACATCAGCATAGTTTTTTTATATGTATTTTTATATATTCATTTATATATTTGTGGGTTGGGTTTGTAAGTGTTTTGTATATGTCATTTTAAGATGAATGTGTTTTTAAATTTGTAAATTGGATAATTGAACAATTAATGTGTATATAAAAGGGTTTGTTGATTTGTTACCACTCACTCTGAAGAAGCCATGTAAGGATGGTGAACGCTTAGTGTGTGGAATATTTATTAAAACGCTTCGGAAGTACTCGGCTGGTCGTGGTTTCTTTTTGTTTTATCAGTTTGATATCTATTGGGTATTAGTTGGTGTCTTTGATATAGTATTGTCATACCATCTCAAAGTTGGTGCCTCAGTCATAAGCTTCTTTAATAGATCAAATCATTTATCATGTTCCAACACCCATTTCCATTCTGACTTATTTTCCAAAAGCTTCTACAAATGTATTGTGATGTCTGTTGTGTTTGGTAAATTTGCTAAGTAATGTACCATCACAGAAATCTCATTAGAGGTTACTTATCCTTTGGCATAGACATTTGCACAGCGATTCACACTTTTTCTTAGCTTCTGGCTTTAGACCTTCTAAAATTACAATCTGATGAATACACATCAGACTGTCTACACAAATGTCACATTTTTTTCTAGTTAACTTCAGTTATAGTGTTTTAATCTGTGCAGCAGCTTGACTAAAACTGCATCATGTTCCTGCTTGATTTGACCTTTGACCATCAAATCATTAATAATGTTTATAATAGCCTCCAGATCATTTATGGCTCTTTACGTGCCACTTTTGGCACTGATGAAATATGAATGGGCTAGCCTAGGAAATTCTTTCACCCTAATGACTGTTAAATGTATAAAGCATTTGATCTGCTAGAATCTCTGGTTAGTATCCAGCACAAAAAGTACTTTGCTGTAGACATAGTAGATAAAGCATCCACATTTCTTTGCAATCGATCTGTAAGTCTTGGATTGTTTTATACTCACACTCAAGGACTCCATTCTTTTGAGCTCCTTCTTCTTTTTTTTTTTTTTTTTTTTTTTTTGTTAGAGCTAATGGAACTCATTAAGTTACATGGATTATTTCCACTACATCTTGAGATATTTTAATATAGATCTCACCTGGCAAACAACCTATATTTTTCCAAAATACTATTACTTGAGTCTACACAGTACTTTTCAAACTAATATCATCTTTCTATACTACATTTCGCTATAAGTACATAGAACAACAATTGTATGACTCAGAATGACCTGACTGCCATTTTGTGCAACACACTGTTTTCTGCATGCCTTAGCAATATTCATACTATCTCTACAACAGTCTGCGTAATTTGTGCTTCAGCAATAAATTTCTTCAAATTCTATTCTTATATGCTATATGTTTATTTTACCCCAAGTTTCTCACATGTCAAGCAATCCAGTATATTTGGTTGCGTCAAAGTCTGATTCAAATTTGTAGTTTTAAATAAAACCATATATTTCTTATTGTTTTATTCACGGTAACATTATTTGATGCCAAGTCTGCACTTTATGACCCGAATATGCCAATAATATCAAAGCTTTAAATGTAGACTATGTGAAAATATTGCATACAGCTAGCTATTGCTTTTGGCTTAACTGATTAATAATTGATCTCAAGTTATCTTGGCACCCTGGGAAAAAGACAAAACTACAGGTTCCAAAATAACCTTTTTTTTAGTCTATTTTGCTTTTTACACTTGTATGAAACTTATTTTAAAATACTAAAGAAATTGTTTTGATAGGGGCATTAGTGGAGCAGTTAATTTATTGGTACAGTAATTATACTAGTCAAATAATTACCCAATAGTTTCCCATTAAAATGAATGGGATCTAGAACCTGGAAGTGAGAGGTCTTGTTATACATTAGCATGACTTCTTGCCTCCACTCTTCTAACACAATAACAGGGCATGGATAACCTATCCATGGCTGTTACTCTGTAAGTTATGCACCTGAGAACAGTTGCTAAGATAAACTGATTTCAGCGCTTAACTGATCTCTTGTCAGGTATCATGAGGAGCAGATGTTTTTCTCTGGTATGTACTTTATTACTTACTAGCAGGGAAGACAGATATACATGTTGCCAGTGGTGACAGTACACACTGTCCACAGTATGATTTAGTCAAGTTTTTCTTTTTTTCCTTTTTTCTTTTATTTCGACCTTCTTGGTGATCAAACATCGTAGGTGGTCAACAGAAACAGCTTTCTGTTTGAGGACAGTCTGTGGATGAAAACAAGGGGCAGTTACATGATCACAGTGAAGAGGTCAGTTATAGGATTTCTTGAGGGAGGAGACAATGTATATGCACACACATATATGTTTAGAGAATATGACTGTGTTTTTGGTAGCAGGCTTTGTGTAAAAACAAATGTCAGTTATATGATCACTGTTAAAGTGATACTGATAATTGGAGGAATGCATATTCTATTTATATGACTTCTTCACAGTCAAAAATGGTGTACCCTCTTAAAAGGGACACGTTCCACTTGAACAGTGTGAGTGTGAAAGCTGAAGTTACGTTGTATTACAGAAAAGCAGTGAAGACACAACATGTGTTGGCTATGAAGTTGTTCTGTTGTTATAATGTCATAGTCTCAATAATCAAAATGTATTTAAAATCAAGTTTACAACAAATTTGCACATTTTACTTCTCATAGGGTAAATGAATAATTTATAAAATATACATAACTAAAACTACTGTTTTTCCATTAAACTAAATTTTTCCAGCATTTGAAAACAAACAAAAGAGGAAAGCATTACTAGTAAGTTTGACTTGGCACTCAGAACGTCAATGTGCATCTGCTGTTCTGTTACATCTGCACCCAAAAGCATAATCCAACTGCAGATTGTAACTAAATATCTAGATTTGCTGTAAACCAAAATTTACAAGAAAATGTGAAACCGTGTTAGGATTATAACCTTGAATTGATAGTCTTTACCAGTAAGCATACATGGACATTAGAAAATGCCAATGTGCCAGTGAAGTAGTACTACGAAAACTAAAAAAAAAAAAAAAAAAAGAATGCAGCTTCAAACTTACACTTACTCTCTCCTCTGGGCCAATGATCAAGAAGCCGCAATCCTCAGTACTGACACTGGTGGGCAACATTCATGGTAAGAAAAATAGACGCACACAGTATTTCCGGATGCAGCTCTCTCATATCTCTCAACCTCTTAGCACAAGAAATCTGGATAAAGCCAAAAATAATGGGGGGGTGGGATAAAGGTCCAAAAATAGGGACTAATTTTAAATACTGCTGTTATAAACTTAGAAAGTTCTAGAATAAAAGGTCTTGCATTAACATTCATTTTCTGAAAGATATGAAGTCTGAAATTCAAATGTCTATCATTATTTCATGAATTCAATCCTCATGGATTTGCCAGAAAATCACAAATGTTATGGGGAACAGATCAAAAATATGAGGCAAAAATCCAGACATTCTGCAAAAACCTTGACAGTTGAGAGGTATGAGGGGATGCACACTCCAGTCTTGGGGATGGGCTTTCTCTCCAGCACCCAAATAAGACTCCCCACTGAAAACTACAGAGCTACATCCTTAGCTGGGTGTTCCAAGCCAAGTCCTCCACCATCCTCTCTGTGAAATCATTTTGAGATTTGATTTTCACACACAAACACATATACATGCACCTGGGAAAGGCTGGCACTGCTTACCCGCTCTGACACCTCCACCCAGACTATAAGGTAGATTTACTGCCACCAGAATACCTGAAGCCCGCTACTTTAAGGTTATTACAATGGTACCCAATTACATGTAGTAAAATTAATATTTATACAACTGGTAGTGTTAACCAAGCAGCAAGACTTTCAGGAACATGGAGCCACAACGCCACTAAATAAATGCAAGTACTCTCAAAGGTTAAATATTTTCTAAAAGACCAGCTACAATGAAAGGTTTAGATATATTTAATAATGAATAAAAAAACAGGAAATTACTGAATATCTATTTACAATAAACACCAGAGTTTCAATCACAGGGAATAAAAAAAACACACACACACAGATGAAAAGAGTACGACAGATACAAAAAAAAAAAAGAAAAGAAAAAAAATCTACATTTAGCTAATCTCACTATATTTTCCTGACTGACTGAAGAATTACTGTTCTCTAGTTACTTACTAAAGCAAGGCAAGATGAAGGTGGATGAGTGTCTTTGTCAGCTCCAAAAATAGAGTGCACACCTCCCATTGCTCACTAGTAATCAAATACAGTTTCAGTGCAAGCTACTGAATGACATCACATCTGGTCACTTGACTCTATGGTTCCCACACTACCCTCTAACTAGAAACTGAGCCAGTATCTGGCACTGATCTATCACAATACACACATAAAACTTTAGCTAAGGCTTATTACAGCATCTGGAAACTGTAAAACAATTCCAGCACTTCCACCCTTCCTGCATAAATTAACAAGCTAGTCTCTGGCACCCAAGGGTAGCAATTAGTTTACCACTAAGGACAATAGAGAAGGACCCCAGTTCAGGCTTTTCATAGACATTGCATCTCTGGCTGCATTCAGTCCTGTGAGATAAAATTGTCATGGCCTAAACCAAGTCATTTAATTTCAGGCTATTTTTTAATTAAGGTTAGCTGGGCTGCACTTAAAGCCTTCCCTTCCTGTATCCTCTGTTAAAATATATACATTTCATCAGTTACAACAATGCAGTCTGACATGCATGTATATTTATTTTCTGTCCAGCAGGACCTACTGCTACATTTTTTTAACACCAGCAGCAAATACATTTTTAACATAAGCATCTGGACAAATCAGTTTGATATTCAAATGACATATAATTCTTTACAAAAGTCCAGCTAGCTATGCTGGCATATGTTATACATGTACTGCCGTAGTCTCCCTGCCACAGCTGGCACTACCTCACATCATCAAAATTTTAATACATTCTTCAGGTAACTACTTTCATATTACAAAAAGACTTCTTCAGTTATATACATATCCTTGTGTGTTCGTAAGTGATGTTATTTTATTAACAATGGCCTTACCCTCATTTTACATCATTTGTCAGAGCTGCAAAAATAGATTGCATTTTATAATAAATGTATTTTTAAATCAAGGCATATTAATTAGAGATATACTGGACAAATATTTCTTGCTTTAATTTGTTTTATGGTTATTGGTTCTTGTTGCTAAATGTACCTTAAAGTGATTGATTACACTGGTAACATTTTATATTTCTATTCAAAAAAGTCATTTTTTTTTTTTTAGATTTACTTTTGTTAACAGGGTAAACGAACTGATCTACTCACCATTTTCAGTCATGAACTGGGTTGTAACAAGTAAAGTAAGAACATAGAAACAGAACACAGAAGATATCAAACTCAATCATGTATAACAGTATGGACTGAAGATTACAAATAAGCAAGCGGTATGTATAAATCCAATCGAAAAATGTCTAAGAAATTGTTAACACATTGTATTATTCATCATTACAAACAGTCAGGAAGGATCCCCTTTGCAAGTTGTAAGGGAAAGGCATGCTAGAATGTAGGATGAAATTGTCTAAAGTGGAAGTGATGTCTTTTTTGAGATGTTCCTTTAATTATATTTTGAATTCCAGTAAAGATTGCTGATTTGTTTGCATTATTAGACAGATAGTTCCAGTGGCTGGACCAGTTCTTGAGAAAGCCATTTTACCTATCACATCATTCAAAGGCTAACTAAGATAACATCTTCCTGACTTAGTCTCAGGGAGCAACTCTGTTCTCTAATAGGTAGTTTGCATTCCAAAGGTGGCCATTATCCTAGCTGTATGGTTCTGAATAGGATGGTGTCAAGAAGCAGTGCAGTCTCGTTGGTTGGTTACTGGAAGTCATTTAAAATTTTGTAAGACATAGAAGTGGTGCCTTTGTTTCCCTGCCAAGAGAATGAAGCTCCCTATTTTGGTTTCAATTTCTTGCACTTTTTGTGTATAGTAAGATGAGTGAGGCACAACACTGCCAGTCCTTACTCAAGTTTAGGATTAGGCCATTTCCTGTGAAGGCTGCATGAGCACCAGGACTGAGAAAGTATGAAATCCTGCAGCATACTTTTAGTTTGGACTGTACTTTAACAGTAATCTTGTTAGAAGTCTTTTCTAAGTCAAAAGTAGTAGATTGAAGTAAGATGTTTGAAGTTGTGACCTTTTTTGGTGTTTTTTTTCTGGTTGGGGTAAGGGTTAACACCAGTCTGGGAGAAGATTTTTTTCAAGCTGCAGCATACACAGTTTTCAGTATATATATTTTATACAAATTCTGCTTAAGATGATGGAATGCAATCTATACCAAGAACATGTCTTTATTGTGCTGTCATTACATCAGAAGTGAAACATAACTTTTTCACCAGACAAGGCAAAATTACTATTACTCACATTAACTCCTAATGATGCCTCTATGCATCAAATATTGCTTATTCATATTTGCATTAATATTTCCAAAACCATGCTACATATAAGGTATTAGAAGATTTCATCTTAAAGCATACATGATGGCAAACACAACGGCATTGATATTTGACCTCTGCCTAATGCAGTTAAAGAGATAATGAATATTATTTGTATATTGTTTATTTGTAGTGTAATCATTTTCATATTTCTCTAAATATCTCAACATTCAGGTAACACAGACAGAACTGCATACCCTCATGTGAAAGCTCACAGCTGTATAAAGAAAATCCTGCTGCAGTATGTATCTTGCTTAGTTACTGAGATACATAAGCTGTTTATGCAACATTACAAAATTAATAAGTCCAAGAAATATCACTCCCCACAGGACTAACTCTACCTGTGCCAAACTCAGTCCAAGCACATAAACTATCATAAAAGGCACAGTAGCGATGCAGGCAGTAAACACAGCACTAAAAATGCAGGGAACAAAGCTGAAAGAACCGCTGCTTCATGAAGCAGCGGTTCTTTCAGCTTTGTTTCCTGCATTTTGGTTAGTGCTCTGTTTACTGCCTGCTTCACTACTGTGCCTTTTATGTTAGTTTATATTACAAAATTAATATTCACTGCCTTTATTTTGGATTATAAAATCCAGTTTAAAGCATTGAACTGGATATATGCCATCAACATAAAGATTAATTTATCCTGAATAGTTTGCCATTTACAGTTTTCTAGTAACACAGTTGTAAAGATATGAATATTTGTTTAAACTGTAAGGTGATAACTTTTTTTAAGGCTCAAGCCACACCCACATTCTACATTGCCTCAGTATGCCCATCTCAACCAAGTTGCTAACAGACATAGAAAAAGTCCATATCCATGGCAACAGACCTTTTTTATTGATTACTTTATATTCTCAATCCAAGTGTCTAATGATCAGAGTATCTGGTTTGCAACTCCTGGGGAAGTGTTTCTCACTGCAAACTAGTTGTCCTGTGTGCAACTAGATATTGGTGAAATTTCAATGGTGCTTTTACATGAAAAGTGTCAGCTCCAGGTGTTTGTGGCTATACAGGACACTGCCAAACACTCAGGGAACTAATTAATAAGTAGAGTCTGATGATTTATGGATGAAGTATTTAGGCAGACATTCTGAAGTTAAAAGTAAATCAAGCAGTACTTACTGAAAAGAAAGAATTAACTTGTCAAGAATGATGAAAAGAAGGGAATTGCCTGAATGGCTACTACCTGACTAGTACTAGTATTGTTCTCACTACAGCTTCACACTGCTGGGATAGAATTCTCCTTTGCTTCTTCTCTCACCAGAAGCATAACAGTAGCATCAAACCCAAGATGAGAAGCAGGCCACAACCTGTTTGGTGATCCACAGTCTTGTCCCAGATGATACAAGGGTGTGTAGGCTTGTTGTAGCTGTTTTCTGCTAGATGACTTGAATAGCAACCAGACCAATCAGGATGGTCAAGCACAGACATTCACTTCCCAACCAAAATCAATCAGGTATCTATGCACTCTGCTCCTACTCTTATCAGGAGCAAAATATAAGCACAAATTCTAAGCTCTCGCCTATGAAGCAGTTATTTGGCTTTCTGTTGATCAGTAATCCCCAGGAAATAATGTCCTTATGCTCCTTCTCTCACCAGGAACAAAACAGAAGCACTAATACCAAGATGACTACTGAGAGGCAGAATGTGGGCTCTCCAATAATTGGTGGTCTTGCATTAGATGTTGCATATTTTAAATGTAAGATGGAAAAATGTGTTACTATCCTAAAAGCTGCAGTGTGCACTAAGAAATTAGATATGAAAGAGGGGGTACCTTAAGCTTTAGCTGTCTAAGTGAAGAGACACTAATTTTAAAATATCAGGATAGTGTGGAAGGGGGGGGGGCACTTTGTATTTTGGTTCTATAGAATACAGTGGGATGGCCAATACATTTAAATAGTTGAAGGGGAGTGATTTCATAGAATGATAATTTTGTGCTTAATCACTATATCCAGTAAAAGAGGAGAGGGAAGGGGATATGTGGTCAAACTGACATAAGGGGCAGGCAACTAGAAAGACAGTTGAGCTTAAAAATACATCACCAGGGTGGAAAGTCGGGACAAATTTAATTTCTGTGTGACTCACAAGAGACACAGCGGTGGTCTTTTTCCTATTTTAAATATGCAGTTAAAAACAGACTACAAGTAAATCACAGTGTAAAGAAAAAAATGACAATATACAAAATAGATGAAGGCAATAAATAAGTTGTGGCAGGGTCTGGGTGAGATTTTTCTTGAAATCAAAGGAAGAGAAAGTCCACCCACTTATTTTAAACTTACCTTCTCACATACTTTGCAAAGGAATTTGTCTCCTCCTGTATGACGTACTACAGACATACAGAAATCTATAGTTTACCTTGTGAAGTACTGCTGACAATTTTAGACAGGCAAGTTTTGGGGGAATTTCCACTTTTTCAAGTAAGTGCGACTTTCAGAGTTTGTATATTTAAGTTTTGGGGGGGTGGGGCTAGACCCCATGCAAAAATACGTAAAAGTGTTTTTCAACAAGATGTTTTTGGTGAATGCAGTTAGGGGATTCAGATCCTCAGTGCATTTAATTTTTTTCACTTATAATGGAAGCGTCTTTATTGCTGAGAGATAGTATGGCTGGGGTTTAGAGAACTTCCCTGAACTTGTGTAAACTGCTATGGCCAAAATATCAGTTTAAGTGAATGCAGGAATTGTGATTTAGAGACATTGTTAGCCATCATGAGGAAATACCTCATTATGAGCTAATTTGATTGTCTCTGAATTGTGTGATGTTGCTGACAGTGCTAATCTGCACTTTCCTGTGGTAATCACCACTGGTAGCCAATGCATTGTGTTACTCTGACACACACACACACACACACACACACACACACACACACACACACACACACACACACACACACACACACACACACACCAGCATACCTCTCTACTAAACTCCCTGACGCTTAGCTGCAATAAAGTCCCTCCAGTTAGGAATTAAGGTGAATGAAGCAGTTTGTACATATTAATTAATGTGAAATAAAAAACAAACCATGTAAGAGGATAAAACCAGCTCCTTGTAAATAAAGTCGTAAATAAAAGCAAATCCAAGGCGGTGATAAACACAGCAGGATAAAAGCAAACAAAATTTAATGGAGTATGAGCACTTTTGCATTGCTTCCACAACGCTTCTTCAGATACAAATCAATCAAAATAATCTTCCTAGATCATTTTTAGAAAACATTAAGGACCAATCAACTAAGTAAAACGATAGTCACATGATATCATTTTGTCACATGACTTTTCAGCTCAAACATACTGAATACATACTGAATTTATGTGTTTCAAAAGTTTATCTAAACATGAGCTGAAAAACTTGCTGTAAATAAGCAAAAAAACCCCACCTAAATCCCATTGCAATAATAAAATAACTCTTCATTTTCCTGTTGAAATATCTCAGGTTATGCTCATGAAAACAAATGTTTGCAAGAACACCATCAGATTAAAGTGTAAAACTTATAAAAGTCTTCACAGATCACTACAACGCATGACAAATAAAATAATAATGCTCATGAAAAACACAATAACAAGTTAACAGACTTACCATCTGATATCCTAAGACAGGTAACAAAACATCTCACGGAATTATAAAGCATAATGAATCCCAAAACAAATTAGTTCCTCAAAATATAATGATACTTGAAGTTACACCTGTAACCTGGACCGAAACACCAAAGGCGGAGGTGTGTCCATATTCATTAAGGATATCCAAACCTTCAGGCTAGTTGCTCAGCATAATGCATCCAAGGTTATCCAAGTGCAACTAACTCTGGGCAAAACTGCAATCCAAATTGTAGTTTGCTACAGATCCCCCACCATTCCCAGGATTCCCACTCCTTTTTCTTGATGTACTGGAAAATATTAGGGTTCAACCAAACACCCTAATAATGGGCGACTTCAACTACCCCACCATTAACTGGGAAAACTACTAATGTACCAACTCCTTAGCTCAACACTTTCTGGAATTCATAAACTCCAATGCCCTAGATCAACTTATCCACACCCCCACCAGGGGCAACAATATCCTAGACCTAGTCGTTACTAACATGAGTGACTTGTGTTCCACACCTGAAGTCAACTCCTTGTTGGTCCGATCCGACCATAAGCTTATCACCCTTGATATCCACATCCCGCCCCCACCCCCCATTAAGGAAACCACAGCAAAAAATTTTTCCAAAGCCAACTTCATGCTTCTTAAGACAGAAGTGGTGAATTTCATGACACCCATGCAGATGGACAATACAGTTCCAACTGCTGAATCCTTCACAAATGCACTCTATAAGCACTTACATGAATGCATGGATCATGCTATCCCAAACAGAACCAAGACGCTATCCTCCAAAAAAAGGAAGTCAATCTGGTGGTCCCCTGCCATAAACAAACTGTACAACAGAAGGAAGAAACTGTTGCAAAAGAGAGTAAAATCCCATGAGTGGAGGAGCTCCCTGGTCAGCCTCAGTGAGAAGCTGAGATCCCTTATAAGATCCTACAAAGCTAGCTGCGAAAACAAAACCGCCACTAAATCCAAGGACAGCCACAAAGCATTCTATAGCTATGTCAAGAATCTAGATGGCAACACCCAGATCTGCTATGAGTTACAGCACAAAGGCACGAAAATTACAGAACCAACTGATATTGCCAACATCCTGGCAGATCGGTTCAGTGCTAACTTTACCCCCCTCTCACCCCCTAAAGGGACCATGTCTATACAGGAAGAATGCAGAGTCCCTGTAATCACAACTACGCAGGTAAAAGCTGCACTTTCTAAACCCAAAAACACAGCATCCATGGGACTGGACAACATCCCAGGCTGCATTTTACACGAACTTCGGAACAAACTGGCTCCCCACTTAAGCACCATGTTCAATAATAGCCTCGCATCAGGCTTTGTACCCACAGTAAAAGTTATCCCACTCCACAAAGGGGGAGCCACCACTGATCCCAGGAACTATCGACCTATTAGCCTGACGAGCCTGGTCTGCAAGGCCATGGAACGTATCATCATGGAACTCATAAAAAAAGACATTGGTAACCTCCAAACTCTGGATCCCACCCAGTTCATGTTTGTGAAAGGCAGATCATGCCTCCTGAACCTGATTGATTTCTTTGAGGCAGTCACCAAAGCCATGGATGAGGGTAAGGTGTTTCACACAGCCTATCTTGACCTCGCCAAGGCTTTCAACACCATCCTCCATTCTGGAATTATAGCTAAACTCACTAAACTAGGTATAAATCCCTACATCACAAGATGGTTTGCCAACTGGCTCACTGACAGAACCCACACTGTAAAAGTTGCAGAATCCAAATCTGACCTCAAGGCAGTGACAAGTGGAGTGCCACGGGATTCTGTCCTGGGACCTCTCCTGTTTGGTATCTACTTCTCTGAAGTACAGGCTATCACAGAAGGCCTCTGGCTGATGAAGTTCACAGATGACTGCAAACTAAGAGCCATAGTCAAGTCCCCAAATGATGTGGACATCCTGCAGAAGGGCCTCACTGAGAAAGATGCCTGGTGTCAGAGCCATGGCCTCAAGCTCAATGCCAAAAAGTGCAGTGTCATCCCCTTTGGTAAAAACTCTGTACCCATGAACTACCACATAAGCAGCAATCTACTTAACACCAAATGCGTGATAACAGACCTTGGGACCCAGGTGGACAGTAGTCTCTCCTTTGATAGTCACATTGCCACAGTAGTCAGGAAATCCTTGTATGTGGCACACCTCATCATAAAAGGGTTCTCATCCAGGAAAAAAGAAGTCATTGTTCCCCTCTACTCATCACTCATTAGACCCATTATAGAGTACAACGCCCCTTTTGGAATGTACCTCACAAGACATCTGCAGCAGCTGGAAAGGCCACAGAAGTACCTCACAAAGAATATTACTGGCCTCAAACAAATGCTCTACATTGACAGCCTCAAAAAACTCCAGCTTTACTCTGTAGCATATCGCCTAACATATAAAGCTATGTCAAACCCAGAGCTGTTGGACATGCTACACCTAAAGAAATCCCAATTCCTCCAAGCTACATGCTCTAGGGACCTAAACCTTGTCACCACAATAAACAGGACAGGCTGTAGGGATAGATTCCTGTCCCAGAGACTTCCTATACTCTGGAACAAGCTACCCATCTATGTCAAGCGAAGTTCTTCATTAGCACTCTTCAAGTAAAATCTTGATGAGAGGATGGGAAATAGGAAATACACCCTGGGGATCACTTCTGTGTCTCTGCTGGACAGTGGCACAGGAAAATAACTTTCTTGGGTGGCATAAGCTATGGTACACTGCTGGCTAGGCTTACGTAGGCCCTTGGGCCGATAGCCTAGTACCTACCTATGAACCTATGGTTATACGAGGTCAAGACACTGATATTACAAAGTCAAGAGTGCCCAGTACCAATGAAAAGAGGATGTCACAAAAGCAGTGTTCTCATATAAAACAATGTTGTATGAGTATCATATAAAGTATGTGACAAAAATTAAATGTAAATTGTGATATATTAACGTTTGTTAGAATGCTACAGAAACAACAAAGACAGCATGTATAAACTGCTGTAATCTGCCAACATGCTTTTTCAGACATTTATTACCATGAGTGCAATGCCATATACAGTCAGCTCCATTGACCGCTGACTCAGTAACATGGTTTGTAAACCATTTATTATCATGAGTGCAATGCCATATACAGTCAGCTCCATGGACCTCTGACTCAGTATTGTTATTCTGGGTTATAGGTAGGTTGCTGCCAATAATAGGAAAGGCACTTGGGTGACTTTTTTCATTTAAAAAGTGTAGTAATGGAGTGGAACATTATTAGAACCATAAATCACAGTGAGTGCAAGAGATACATACATGACCACAGCCATGAGTGAATTATATAAAGAAGGGCCCAGGTCAAGTACTCCATTTGTTCACACTTAATCAAGCCAGTACACCTTCCTGGTAAAAATTGTTACATTAGATCCTCTGCATATGGTTTGTAAGGGAGGAGGTGCCTCATTTAAACCCTTTGATACTATATATCATTCTACATGGGTTGGCAAATATTCAGACAGCTACAGACACATAGGGTCAGATTCTGAAATGTTTGTTACCAGATGTAAGCCCTGACATTGGCTGTTACTGCTGGTGGTGTCTTTGATTCAGAGATAGGCCAACACAGTGATCCTATACAGGCTGTAGGATCACTGTGGGGGACCATCTCCTCAGCCAAGCTATGTGCTAACGAGGAAGTCTGTGGGAGCAGCTTCTGCTTATTAAACATGTGTTCTCCCGGAAATGCCTGTAGTAAGGTATTTGTGCTGCCAAGTGATTTGGAGATTTGCTCACCTGAGTAAGTTAGCTTAGTCAGCTGAGTTAATAAACTCAACCAAAAGTTTCCTTTCACCTATTACTTTTGGTGGGTAGTATCATGTTAGAGTTAAGTGTAATGGAGTTCAGCAGACAGGTAGTTGTGGGGTGTGCATGCATAAATGAAAGTATGTATGTATGCATGTGACTCCATGCACAATGGTGTGCAGAGGCTTCAGCTGGCTCACATATGTGTGTGTGTGTGTGTGTGTTTGTGTACATGTATATGTGCATGTATGTATATGTGACTGTATGTCTAGGTGGTTGTGTTTGCATGTGAGGTGAATGGGTGAGTGTGTTTGTGAGTGCAATTAGGTGAGGGGAGCTCTGTGTGTGTGGTTTTCATACCTTTGAACTCCCCTAGATTAATGAGCAACTCCTACAATATGGGGGGGGGTACAAGTAACAAGCATAGCGCAGTGTGTGTGTGTGTGTGTGTGTGTGTGTGTGTGTGTGTGTGTGTGTGTGTGTGTGTGTGTGTGTGTATGGGAGAATAAAGGGGTGCCTGTGCCAATGGGATGCTTGGGATGCCAGAGGTGATTACCACAGGAAGGTTATGATTAGTGGTAGTGGTAGCACCATGCAATACAGAGACATGCAAATTAACCAATGTTGTTCCTCATTTTGTCTAATCATGTCACTGAATCTCCTTTCCAATGGCTCCCTCTTTTGGCTGTATCTTTTAGCACCCACAGTAGGATTCTTTATGAATCCCAGGGATAATACTGTAAGCAATACATTTATTACTATGTTGGTGTTTGGTGTAACGACTGTCTCACTTTGTCATTGCATAGAGGTGGAGATGTTAACAGATTAATAGTTCTCTTTTAACCAATGTACTGTATCTGTAAACTGCAGACATGGCTAACAAATGCAACTGTACTTCAGAGAAAATAAATTAACATTGGTATGAATTCTTGTGTTATAGGTTTTAGGGAGCAGGTACCACCTTTAATCCATTGCTTTCGTGTATAAATAATAAGACAACACTTTTTTATGATTATTAAGCCTTTCATTTTAAACTTAAATGTATTTGTGGAGATTGTTGAGAGTCTCACTGTTCTGCTTTTCTGCTGCATGCAAACATCAAGTGATTCAGGAGGAAAACTAAAGTGCTGTACAGTGGCCATTGCCAGTCTGCCACTAGTTTCATTTGCATGGTAACTGCTGGCTTGGTTTGCAGGTATCTATTTAAAAAAACTCACCCATCTATACCTTTTGAATCTACTGTCAAAATGTAGGCTCCACGTATTAATTACTTTGTGTTTTAAATAAGAATCCTAATGTTGTTACAAAATATTGTTATAAAGAAGGCATTTGGGAGTGATATTATATGGAGCCACATCATGGGCATATAAAAGAGCCACTTTGTGTATTGAACATCTAGGAGATAGTAAAGTAAATAATCGCTAACACTTATTCAGTGCCTTCAGCAAAAGTTATTCCTAATCACTGCGATACCTTTTTAACAATGTTAGCAAGAACTGTTTTACAAACCTCAGCAAGCATGTATGTTGCATCTTAATGTGGGAACATAGTGAAAAATGTATTTAAGTGAAGCATTGTGTTCATCATTACAGACAACATTTGGTAGCATGTGAATTCTCTTTTTGTGATGTTACACTTCAGATGTGGCATTTCAAGGAAGAAACTCATTTTTTTTTCTTTTCAGTTTTCCGACTTAGATGTGCAACTGAATTAGCAGCAGGATTGCTTTTTCAGACAACCATAATGATTGTAAATGTGTCGTTAGCATTCTGGTAAGCAGATACTCCCAATGGAGCATTCCATCCCCTTTTATAGGGGAGTCCTGGGACTACAGGAATGCTGTGTGACTTGCTTGGGATCACACAATATGCAAATAGGAGCTGACTGGGAGTATGGATTGCTTATGAACCACATTGGAAAACTGATACTATACATCCGGCTATTGTTTGCCATCTGTAGTGGGGAGCCAGACAGTGTTGGGCCAACATTGTTTTTAAAAGCAGTGTTATTGATGGAATGTAGCCAACTTTGATGTGGTTCCATTACTCATTGATCAGACCCAGGAGCTGAGCTGTACTGGTTTCAATCACAGAGAGTGCCCGCTGACTATTGCCCTGTAAAGTATGTAAGGTTGTATTCTAATTACACAGCAGAACAAAATAAAGTTTGATGTGTTAAGATTTGTGCAGAACTGTTTAATGTACTGGCTGTACTTACTGACAGTGAAGATGACAGCAGACACACAAACGGTTATCCTTTTCAATAAACTTTGGTTTCATTTGTCGCTATGGTGCTCACTACAGATAATTACCAATTTTTTTTTCATTCTAGAAGCATGAGTTCATGTCTTTTCTACACTGATGGAAATATTGAAAGGGGAGGTCTTTGTGAAGGTTTGCATTTTACAGCTTTGTCAAATAAAACAGTACTGTGACATTCATTCAGGACCTCATTCCTGATTTAAGAGATCTCTAATATAATATGACATGTAAAGTCTATCCATTTAAAATGGCAACCATGGTGAATAGAAAAGGGCATAATACAGAGAGCCCTGTGGAGCTTTTAAGTCAGATGTGAGGAACTTAGAGATATCCCTGTTCCTTTTGTATCACAGCTAGTTAGAGAACCACTTCTTAGAACCTGGAATGAGAACACAGCCTTCCAAGTTCCAACCACTGTTTCAGTGTAAAGTGACATAATATGCTAGATGCTTTTGACAGGTTGGGTAAGATCTGGAAAAAAGATTTGTGAATATTTTACGATTTTACAGTGCCACTGGTTTCTAAGTATGCAGCTCAATTGTTCAACTGTGACCTGACCAAAAGTAGGGAGGCACAGTGGTCCAGCAGGTAACGTTGTTGCCCTGTTCAATTCTCACCTGGGGTGCCTTCTGTGTGGAGTTTGCAAGTGTGCCTGCACTTAAGTGCTTCCCTAATGCAGGATCCGAATTTAGATGCCATTAAGAAGCTTTTGTTAAGTACTCTCTATGTGCTGTTAAGTTCGGGTCTTGCACTAGGGAAGCACTTAACAAGTTTATCTTTTTCCTGATTTCAGAACATAATCGTGACAATCCATGCACTACAAATAAATTCTTAAGTTTATTGTACAGTGTAATAACACAGACATCACACTGTAGTAAACAGCTGTCTATCACACTATAGCAGATGATTGCCTACTATGGAATGATCTTTTTACTGCATTTTCATCTTTACAGATACCCAAATCACTCCAAATGTTTTCATTCAAGTAATAAAGTTTCCTTGCAGTATAATATGCAAAGTCAGTTTACAGTAGGCCTGTCATTAAGGTGATTCACATACCTGTAGTTTTCTCCCTAAAAGTGTTCAATCAATCCATTGGTAGACCATGATTTAGTAGTTTTACATCTATTTTATTACACTATTTTCCAAACACTATATATACACCTTACTAAGAATCTTATGCTGTTTCATCTTACTTTTTTTACTTTTCACTTGAATATAGCTGCATTTATTTTTTGATCTGTTGCCTCACTGAGTAACTGAATGTGTTGTATTTCGGTTACTTTGTAATAATATCTGCTGCTAACTACAGAAAACATGCCAACACACTACAGAACTGGATCTCCCGTCTAATGCATCATCAGAAGGTGGGGCTGGATGCTAGAGAACCAGTAAACAGAAACACCAGTTTATTAAACTTAATATAGTTCCACTGAAGTAACTAAAGTAAACACACACACACACACACACACACACACACACACACACACACACACACACACACACACACACACACACACACACACACACACACACACACACACACACACGCACACACACACACACGCACGCACGCACACACATTTTAGAATAAGAAAGTCCAACTTTGCAAGATAAGGGCATAAGTATAACAAAAAGAAATGGTAAAAAAAACAACTGCACTTGATGTTTAAGTAATACCATATTAGCATTTTCACCGCAACTAACAGCAGTCTTTTTTATTCAGACTTAAAGTTGAGAAGATAAGATTCCAAAACATACCAACAAAAGAGCAATGAACATCACCAACCATTTCTTCTTTTTTTTGTTTGCTAGTGGAATAGAAAGCAACTTATCAACTAATGATCTAAGTTCATGCTGAGCAGGCTTCCAAACAGTGACACTGGAGACAGAGGAGCTGTATGAAAAATACAGGTTTATGATCATATTTTACTTGAATGAGAGCCAGCTAATGGTTAGGTTCTATGTAGTGCAGCTTTTTCAGAGATAAACAGTGATGGATTAGTCCATAGTGGCTTGCAGAAAAACATAGTACTATGTTGTGCAAATTTTCTAGGTTATGGTGGCAGGATGGCAGAAGACATGTTAGAAGATGTGCAAAATCTTGCAGAGATAATAGAAGTCACCAATTAGCCATGCAGAACCCGGTATTATGTGAGTGAAATACTCATACTCTGCATAACCTGTCAATTTTTTGTTAGTTCTTTTCACCATATTGCTAATGCTTTTCAAGGGCTAGTTGATTATTAGTGATACATGCAAGAATCTAAATAGAATTGGCATCTTGAATGGGAAGTGATGGATGAAAAGATGAGAAGGTGACAGACTCGGTATCATCAACATCAGCTATAGTGGAAGAGTCATAGGAAAATAACTGTCTGTTCTTAGAAGACAGTAGCAATGGCTTTATTTTGGAAGCATTCAGATGTAATCCCATTGCATTAATCCACAGCTAGGGTACAACCCATTACACTAGGAAACTGCTGTAGCAAGTGAAAGCTAGACTGCATCCTTAAGTTAATAGAGTCAAGGGTAGCATTAACTAATAAAATAGTGCAGTTATCTGCATATTGAATAAATGCCAATAAACAATGACTATGAAATTTGATCACAAACATTGTGAACAGAAAAAGGCGTAATACAGAGAGCCCTGTGTTAAGTCAGCTATGAGGAACTTAGAGATAGCCCTGTTCCTTTTGTGTCACATCTAGTTAGACAACTATGTATTAGAACCTGGAGTGAGAACAGCTTTCCAACCACTGTTTCAGTTTAAACTGACATACTAGGCCAGATGCTTTTGACAGGTCAAGGAAGAGAGCACATACCAATTTACCCCAATTGGATTTAGCTACAGATTAAATAATCTATTTGTAGAAGGACAGCATATGTATTCTGCTTTGGCCTAAAGTCATGTTTTGTGCTGGAGATCAAATCTGAGGTGGTGAGGTGTTGCGCAAATTGAGTGCATACATTTTTCTAGGATTTTAGAGAATGCAGAAGACAAAAGTGATGCAGGACAACACTTGCTCAAAGCAACAAAAGCACACATTTGCACAGTAACACAATCAGTTCAGCTTTTTTTAAAGAATATAAACTAGATAAGCAAAAGCCTTTGCTGATGTTTCAGTAATTGTAGAGGAAGATTTATTTATAGCAGGGACTCTGGTTTAAGGTGAGGTACTTAAGAAATAAAAGAAAATCAGGCAATGGGTATAAGTATACTGAACACCAGAAACAAGGATGAATCAACAGTAGTAGCTGTTCATATAAATGATTTCATTTCTGTATTATTATCAGATATCAGGTATAGGCATCATAACAGGAGACATTGAGAAAAATCTAAAATAATGTGCAGCTGCATGCAGATCATTTTCAGGTCACTCAGTAATAAAATATCCATTTAGTGGATTGTTGAATGCGTAATTGGAAGAAATTTGCTACACTGCAAGCAGAATTCTAATCAGAGCTTGCAAACATGGATAGAGAAACACAAATCAGCAGATCTATTTTTCATTCAGGTTTGTATAAGAGAAGCCTATAAGCCAACCTAAGGTAATAGAGTAGTTTGTACCTTTCCAGGATATGAGCAAGTAAGAGACAGATAGGATTTAGCATTTTAGGAGTGAATTGCAGTTGAATTAGGGGCAGGAATTGGCTAAAATCAAACTACTGTCAATTACAAATGAAGAACATGGTAGATTCTAGTATGATGACTTACTGCAAATTGAGCAGTCCTTTTCTAACTTTGCTCTAGTTTGTGATCAAAGATGAGACTGGAGGTAAGTGAATATATGAACAGAATAGAGTTGGGGTAGGAGCTACATGATTACAGCAGAAATATGAGAACTGGGGATAAGAAAGGCCCTGTTCCATTAAAGACATCTGAGTTACTGATTTGTTTGGGTTTACCATCATAATGTCGAGTGCACATTGCTCGACACTGCATATGAATGACACCTTTAAGCAAATCCCATAATGCCGATTGATCAAAATGTCGGAAAAACACTGAATGTTGACATTTCTGACCACTATAGACCTAAAAGCAAGTGCTAACATGGGTCAAAAAGGGGGTGAGATTTTATGGTTCGGAATATCGGCGTTCTGCATTTTCAGCAGTTGCAGGTCGGTGCTTGCATTTGCAGTGTCGAGCAATGTGCGCACAACATTATGATGGTAAACCATTTGTTTGAATTAGTATAATATTTACATAGGTTCATAGGTGTGTACTGGGGTAACAAACACAAGGGCCTTTTTAAGCCTAGCCATGCATCCCAAATCTCTGACAAGTTCTGGTACCTTTGATAAGTGTAAGCAGGCATTTGGGAAATGAAATATTTACAAGCAAGGGACTGGGAGATGAACCATTTACAGGTTGCCTGTGTCTGTTAGAGACATAGATGCCAAAACAGGGATGAATTTCCTGTCCCCATCCAATTGTCCAAGTTATACTTGAAATGGGTTATGGAGGAATTCTGCTTCACATGGATGGGGAGTCTGTTCCAGAGACAGGGTAGTCTCTGGGATACATACCTGTCTCTCCAGCAGGTCCTATTTATATCACATGCAAGGTTTAAGTTTTATGAATGGGTAATTCTGATGCTGTTTGTTTTGTGAATATGCAGGAGCTCCATCAGAGTGCGATCTGATGATGCCCTGCATGCCAGGCATAGATCTCCCCTCAAAAGCCTGTAGGAGACAGAATACAGGGATAGGGCCTTGAGTCAGTCTGCAAAGAATATGTTACTTATGCCCTGTATTCTTTTTAGTGAGGCTCCTCTGTGGACATTCCAGTTGTTGGATATGCCTGATTAGGTACATACCAAAGGGGGCATTGTACTCAATAATAGGTCTGATGAATGCCAAATACAGTGGAACAATGACTTCCTTGGACCTAGATGCCATACCTTTGTTATAAGTTATGCAACATAGAATGATTTCCTCAATACTCCAGAACACAAGTATGACACTGTCATTGTACATGTTGGTGTGAATGATCTAAGATGTACCTCCCTGGACTACATGAAAAGAGACACTGAGGAGTGCTCTGATCATGTAGCCCAAGCTGGTATGACCCTGACCTTGAGTAGCATACTGCCTTCACCTAGAATGATACCACAAAACAAAGACAAAATGATCAATTTCGACAATTAGCTAAGCTTCTGTTGTCATTCTAAGGGAATCCAGTGTCTGTCTGCCTGGGATGACATGATAGACAAGCCTCGCTGTTTTGCCAGAGATGGTTTGCACCTGTCACCCCTAGGCTTTCAAATACTGGCCAAGGCTCTTGCCGTCCCCATAGTGCCTTTTTTAGGTAAGGCTCAAAGGACAAACCAACCACCGTAACCAGCACAGGTAACCAAAAACTAAGGGTAATGTTACTCAACACCAGAGGTCTCAACCTCAAAATGCATGCACTCGAGGCACTTCTCAGTATGGAGAAAATTGATGTTTGTGCAGTGACAGAAACCTGGTTCAAGGCTCCAGAGAACACGCCAGCACTACCAGGTTACAATTCATATCATACCTTCTGGCCTCAGTTACCGGATTGCAGTACAAAGGGCGGAGGTGTATCCATATTCATCAAGGATACCCACATCTCCAGGTTAGTGGCGCAGCATGATGCCCCAGAGATCATCCATGCACAACTATCAGCAGGCAAAACCACATTATAAGTCATTGCCTGTTATAGATCGCCCACCATGTCCCAAGATGCTCACTCAGCATTCCTTGAGGCATTGGAAAATATAAAGGTCCTACCCAACACCATCATTTTGAGTGATTTCAACTACCCTGGTATAGACTGGGCGAACTACCAAAGTTCTAACTCCTATGCCCAGCAGTTCATAGAATTTATAAATCCAAATGCCCTTGAACAACTGGTATGTTCTCCCACTAGAGGGGACAACATACTGGATTTAGTCATCACAAATATGGGCGCCCATTGTACCACACCCGTTATCACTCCCTCTCTGGTCAGATCAGACCACAAACTGATAACCCTAGATCCTCTCCCTTCCACCTCCCCCAGTCAAAGAAACCATCATAAAAAATCTTTCCAAAGCAAATTTCAAACTACTTGCATCAGAAGTGGAAAGCTTCACTATCCCCTTGCAGAAGGATAATGATATCCAGGATGCAGAATCCTACACCAAGGCACTTTATATACATCTTCAGAATTGCATGGACCATGCTATCCCAAATAAAACCAAGACTCCTTCCTCAAGCAAGAAGAAACCAGTCTGGTGGACCCCGGCCATAAGCAAACTATACAATAAAAGGAGGCGACTTATACACAAAAAGGCCAAATCTCAAGTAGAAAAATCTTCCCTAATCAGCTTTAGTAAGAAATTGAGGGCCCTCATCAAGTCAACTAAAGCCAATTTTGAAAAGAAAGTTGCCAAGGATACCAAGGATAACCATAAGGTCTTCTATGGTTACGTCAAAAACCTAAATGGCAACGCTCAAGTCTGTTCTGAGCTAGTACAAAATGGAACAGAATACACTGACCCCACTGACATTGCCAACATCTTGGCTGACAGGTTCAGTGCAAATTCCCCCGTCACCACCTACAGGGCCTATTACTATTCCAGGGGATTGTGTAACTCCAATTATTACTGATATGTTGGTTAATAAGGCCCTATCTAAAGCTAAAAACACTGCCTCCATGGGACCAGTTGGTGTCAGGGCTGTGTCATACGCGAGCTCCAAAATAAATTAACCTTGCATCTGAATACCCTGTTCAGTCTCAGCCTCTCGACAGGATATGTGCCCATAGAATGGCGCACAGCAACGGTGGTTCCGCTGCACAAGGCTGGGCCCACAACCGACCCTGGGAAGTACCGACCAATAAGCCTGACCAGTCTGATCTGTAAGGCAATGGAGCGAATCATTATGGAACTCATAAATGGAGAGACTGGGAACCTCCAAACACATGACCCCCACACAGTTCGGCTTCGTCAAGGGCAGATCATGCATCCTGAACCTGGTGGACTTCTTTGAGACAGTTACTCAGACTATAGATAAGGGAAAGGAGGTACACACGGCTTACCTTGACCTTGCTAAAGCATTTGACACCATTCCCCATTTGGGTATTATTGATAAACTCACCAACCTGGGCATAAACCCTTACGTCACAAGATGGATCGCAAACTGGCTCTCAGACAGATCCCACAAAGTAAGAGTAGCGGGATCTATGTCCGAATCCAGACCAGTAATGAGTGGTGTGCCTCAGGGCTTTGTCCTGGGGCCCCTCCTGTTTGGCATATACTTCTCAGAAGTACAGGCAAGCACTAAAGGGCTGTGGCTGACTAAGTTTGCAGACAACTGCAAACTGGGTGCTATAATAGAGTCTCCGCCCACATGGATATCCTCCAGAAGGGCCTTAACGAGACTGATGCATGGTGTCAAAGCCATGGTATCAAACTAAAAGCTAAAAAATGTGTAGTAATCCCCCTTGGAAAAAACAGAGTACCCATGAACTACCACATAGGAGGTAACCCCCTGAAATCTGAAGTAGTACTAAGGGATCTAGGGACCCAAGTAGATAGTCAGCTTTCCTTTGATAACCATGTTGCCAAGGTGGTTAGAAAATCATTCTATGTGACCCATCTGATCATGAAAGGGTTTGCATCAAGATCTAAAGATGTAGTGGTGCCCCTCTACTCTTTCCTCATCAGATCCATTATTGAGTACAATGCACCAATTGGAATGTACCTGGCTAGGCATCTCCAGCAGCTGGAGAGACCACAGAGGTACCTCACTAAGAGGATTACTGGCCTCAAACAGTTGCCCTATGCAGCACGATTGAAAAAAACTAAGGCTTTTCTCTGTTGCATACCGCCTTCTCAGAGGTGAACTCTGTCTAACATACAGATCCATGTCCAACCCAGAACTGTTGAACATGCTCCATCTTAGCAAAACCAAATCCACTCGAGCTGCACGCTCTAGGGATATAAACCTCAGCACAACAAGGAATAGAACATGCTGGAGGGATAGAATCCCTTCGCAAAGACTTCCCTTGCTATGGAACAAGGTCCCAATCTACATAAGACAGAGCCCCTCACTATCACTCTTCAAGAGGCACCTTGACGAGTGGATGGGTAACAGAAAGTTTACTCCAGGGATCATACCAACAGCTCTACTAGATAGGGGCCAAGGGTACTAGCTGCTAGATCAAGGGCCTAGGGCACTAACCAAAGGGGTGGTGAATACCGCACAACGTGGCTGGGCTAATATATGCCTTTGGGTAGATAGCCCAGTATCTACCTATGTACCTAATACTGTAGACATGTGATAATCAAAGGATAGAGTACTGTCTATGTGTGTCCTTAAGTCCCTGACTACTGGGTCGTCTCTAAGGGCTGTGTTGTCAATATGATAGCAGGGATGGATGACTTATGAAGGATACTATTATGCATTTCTTGGCATTTAGTTTTAGTCCATGGCTCTGATACCAGTTGGTTGTCTGTGTCAGCCCTTCCTGGAGAACATTTGTGTCAGTGTGGGATTCAATGACAGCTCCTTATTTGCAATTGTCTGCAAATTTAGTTAACCAGAGACCATTGACATTGGCCTTGACTTCAGAGAAATATATGTCAAAAAGGAGTGGTTTGAGGACCAATTCCTGGAGGACTCCACTTGTGACTGTCCTCTTTGTAGAGGTGGACTCCTCAATTCTAATTTCCTGGGTCCTGTCTGTGAGCCAGTTGGCTATCCACTGGGTGACATACAGGTTTGGGACTAACCTCTTGGGTTTGTCAACAATGTCTAAGTGGGGTATTGTGTCAAATAAGTGGACAGGTCAAGGTAGGCAGTGTGATCCATTTCACTCTCATCCATTGCTTTGGTGACCTTCTTAAAGAAGTCTACCAGGCTGAATAGACATGATTTGCCCTTGATGAAACTAAACTGAGTTGGGTCCAGTGTCTGGAGGTTTACTATATCATTTCCATGATAATTGTTTCCCATGGCTTTGCATATAAGACTAGTTAGACCTATGGGCTTGTAGTTTCCAGGGTCTGTATTTGGCCCATCTTTGTGCAGAGGGATGACTGTTGTTATTCTCTATTCAGGAGGCATGAAGCCTGTTTGCAGGCTACAGTTAAATACCAATTCCAGACTGCCTGATAGGCCATGTTTCATCATGCTATTTAGAAGGCATCCTGGAATATAGTCTGGGCCCACTGATGCAGTGTTCTTGGCCTTAGAGAGAGCATTAAGGACCTGTTCCCTAGTGATAGCAGGGAGAGTTATATTTGATGGTATTTCCTGAGGGATGGTTGAGGGGAGGAGAGAGGGGTAAAGTTGGAGCTAAATTTATCGGACAGTAGGTTTGCTATATCTTCTGGTATAGGTGGTTCCACTTACAATGAGTTTTTCACACAATTGTGTATTGCTTTGAGGCTGAGGACATAGCTAAAGAATGCCTTGTGGCTGTCCTTGGCCTGGGATGCCAAATTTACCTCAAACTTGGCTTTGGTAGACAATATGTGTCCTCTGAGTTATTTGCTTAGTTTGATGAGAGTGCTTTTATCCTGCTGGGTGCTGCACCTCCTCATTTTTTTGCCATTATTTTTTCCTTCTGTTATATAGCCTATTGATTTTGTGATTCCACCCGGGTGACTTGTTTTTTTGAGTTAGTTCTGTAGTTCTTCCTGGTGGGTACATCTGCTTCTATGCAGCTATCAACATGTTTGTATAGGGTTTCTGTGATCAGTTCTGCATAGGCAGCAGTGTTCTCAGAGTTTATGGGGGTCTGAAATTTTGCCAGGTTATCATGTAATAGCAAGAAGTTAATCTTAGAGTAATTCCTGATTATTTCAGGTTTAGCTGGGGTTACAGGTTTTATTTTTCTTCACAGGAAACCATTTTGTGGTCTGTCCTTACCAGGGAAGACATTACACTAGGGGTTGTGCAACACGCTCCCATATTAGTGTGGACCAGATCCAGTATGGTTGCACCCCTGGTTGGTGTATTGACAATCTGTTTGTGTTACAAATAGTTTGTGTTTACAAAATCTAGGAATCTTTGTGTCTATACTTTTGGTGTTGTATAGGATCCCCATCTAAGAGTGGAGTAATTAAAGCTGCCCATAAATATAGTATTGGGTTGGATGGTGAGTGTTTCCAATAAGTTTAAATACACATGGTATGGGTTTCCTGGGTCATAGATGGGGACTTATAGCTTGCAAGGAAGTGGTATTGGATTTTGCCTATGGTGATTTGAACATGGAGCAGCTCAAGTGCATTGTGCTGTCTGACCAGCCTTGAGGTATATTTATTTCTGATGTAAACAGAGACACTTCCACCTTTAGTCCCTGCCTGTGAAGTAGCTGGTCTAAATGTGTGGAAGGCATTATAACCTTGCACTGTTGGTGTGCTCTCCATGGCTTTAATCCATGTCTCAGTGACCCACAGACGTCAACATTCTCTAGGGTGAAGAGAGCTTCTAGGGAATGGAGATTTTTATTGGACTTCTAGCATTGAGTAGCAATCTTAGATTTTCTTGGTTTTGATTTGCTACATTGGAAGTACTTTCAGTCTGGTATTGCGTAAAAAAGGTACTATGGGGGAAGAGGTGCAGACCATCCCTGGAAAAGCAGTGTGGTCTGTTGACCACCTGCTTCCATACTGACAAATATTGAATACTCTTAGAATGACACCAGAAACTAAGCCAATTATTAGTCAGTCATCTTTTGTTCGAATTGTGGCATCATCCTTGGAGAAGGTAAAATACTGCTCAATGCTAGGCTCATACCAGTCTGAGAGCTCCATGATGTCTCTCTTCATGTAGTCTAGGGAGGTATGTCTCAGGTCATTTACTCCCACATGGACTATGACTGAGTCATACTGGTATTTGTGGTCTAATGACCTCAGTGCATGCATAATGTGGTGGATCCTAGCCCCTGATAAGCAACTGACTGTGACTTTCTTCATACTCAGCCTGGTGGCAGCGACATCAATGTGTCTCACAATGGAGTCTCCAATGACCAGAATGTTGGATTGTGTGGTGGCTTGCCTTATAGGCTTAGAAGAGAGGCTCCATGAGATGTGGCTGTATGTGTTGATGTGGGTGTTGCTTTGAAAGAGTGCATTGGGGCTGCTGAGGGTGTTTGTTATGTGTACTTCATCTAGGAGGTCTTTGGGGTTTAGGAAGGTTACATTTAAGTGCTACAGCATATTTGGGTCTATATGTCTGCTTTGAATTGTTTGTGATGGGTGCAGCGTGTGTACTGCTGACAACCTTATTGACATTAGGAGTGAGAGCTTTGCTTCCAGTGACATATTTTATGTGAGAGATCTGCTGCCAGTGACAGAAACATGCTTCGTCATCAACCCCCTTTTTCCCATTTTCTACATGGGATTAAGGTGTTGTGTCACCTTTTGCCATCTCTCTTGATTCAGTGTCACTCTCTACCTTCTTCGGCAAGTCATGCCTGACTGTCACAGGTCTTCTCTCACACAGTCCATCCATCTCTTTGCTGGATGCCCTAATTTTCTCCTGTCTGTCCCAAATCTTCTTCACCAGGTTGTCTTCTGCTTTTCTGCATGTGCCCAAACCATTGTAATCTGTTCTCTTTGACTTTCTCTGCAACTGGAGTTACTTTGTCTTATGCTCTGATGTCCTTATTTCTTTGTCTGTCCCACAATGATCAAATCATCACCTCTAGCTTCCTCAGCTTTACTGCCCAGGTTTCTGTACCATACAGTAGTACTGGTCACATCACTGTTTTGTATACCTTACTTTTCAGTTTCTTTGGCATTCTTCTCTCACACACTACCCCTGACACTTTGTGCCAGTTGGCTACAGCCCCTCTAATTCTAGCTTTGATCTCCTCATTCAGACTTCCCTTTTCCTCAACCAACACTCACAGATACTTGAATCTGATAACCTGTTCCACTATTTTTCCCTTCTATCTCAATTCCCAGCTTGTTCTGATTTCCCCCACTTGCTATCATTACAACAGTCTTATCTGAACTCAGTTTCATCCCATGTGCCTTCAGTTTTGCATTCCACTTTCCAATCATTTACTGAAGTTTTTGCTCAGAGTCTGCCTGTAATGCCACATTGTTAGCATCTAGCAACTTTGTTGATCTGTATACTCTGATCTGTTTGCTAATGCAGTCCATCACCAGAGTGAAACACACAGGGGTTCAGAGATGAATCCTGATGCACACCTGCTCCCACTGGCAACCCCTCTGTGAATTCAAACTCTGTTCATACATGAGTCATTGGGTCCTTGTACACAGCCTGCACTAATTTTTCCAGTGTTTCTGGGACTTCAAACCATTGCAGGGCTGCCCACAATAGCTTTCTTTGGACCTTGTCATATGCTTTCTCCAAGGTCTAGGGATATCCAGTTGGACTCTTTCCTCATCTCTAACATCTTCTCAACAGTTTCACTGCAAACATTGGGTCAGTTGTGCTGCATTCTGATCTGAACTTGAACTGCTCACCTCCCATCTTACTTTTCACTACTCTGTGTATTCGTTTTTTAATTACCCTCTCCAGAACTTTCATGCAGTGTGCCAAGAGATTGACACTTCTATACTGTCCACAATTGTGAATGTCCCCAAAGTCTTGTACACTGGCACTAGAATGCTTATTCTACAGTCATCTGGGATTTGACTTTCTCTTCATATTACTATAAGTGCCCCCTGAAACCATTTCTCCCTTAACTCACCCAGCATCTTTATCATATCTGCTGTGACCTCATCTGAGCCTGCTGCTTTCCCTGCCTTCATTTTCCTTAGTGCTGTTCTTACTTCTTCTAGGGTGGTCTCCTCTACGTCTGTCATTGTAGAATGTGTCTGGGCAGTACTGCTTCTGTGAGGTTTTCTTCATTTAGAAGCTTTTGGAAGTGCCCCTTACATCTGAATTTGATATCCTGTGGACTGGTGAGGAGGTTGTTGCTGACATCCCTTATGAAGGGTGTCTGACTATGTTCTTTATCTTTCTGTCTTTGCCTTGCAGCCTGATAAAAGTTTCTTTGTGACATCTACTGAATCACAGAAGTTGGTAAAGTGCCTCTAACGCATGTTCTTTACTATTGCAACTCTTGTCTTAGCGTCTTTGTTAGCCAGCCAATATTCCTTCCTAGCCTGGTTCATCTTTTTTATCTCCCACTTTTTCCTGCACTTCTTCTTTTTTGATGACTTCCTGGACTTCTGCATTCCACCAGTAACTTTCCCTATGTAGCTTGCTTCCATACTTGTCTTGGCCGCACATCTGTTTCATAGTTCTTACACATACTGTTTGAGGCACTGCCATTCTTCTTCTTCTTCAACTCCACCTATTTGCTCTTCTTCCTAAGGTGCTAGAGCCCTGAGTAATTCCTTATACTCTTGTGCTTTCTCACCAGTCAACTTTCCCATCTTAAACTTAGTCTCTGTTGACCTTAGAGCCTTCTCTGACCATTGCTTACAGCAGATTGTGGCAACCAGTGATTTATGTTGTGGGCTAGCTGTTTCACTGGCGATTACTTTGCAATCACTGATTCTACCATATTTCCTTTTCCTTACTAAGAGGAAGTCTACCTGGGCTGCATAGTGGCCACACTTGTATGTGATCTTGTGACTCTCCCTCTTGCTGAACCATGTGTTGGCCATCATTTAGCCATTTGCCAGACAGAAGTCTAGAATGGCCTCTCCTTCTTTATTCCTGATGCCCCAGCCATGTGGTCCCAGGCAGTTCTCATATCCTCTTCTGAATGACCCAGTATGCATATTCAAGTTACCCACTATCAACATCAATTCTTGTTGCCCTGCTTTATCTAGTAAAGTCCTGCAACTGCTGTCTGAATGCACTATTTTCCTCACTATCAGAACCCTGCTGTAAGGCCTAGGCTGAGAATATGAATGCTGACCTATCCTTACACTGGAGTCTGATTGCCGTCAGTATGTCACTGATTCTGATAACATCCCTCACTGTCTTCAGAAGCCTCTCCCTCACCACAATCCCCACACCATTTCTAATTTATCCTCCTACTGAGTAGCAGACTGTGGATCCCAAGCCATGTGACTCTGTTGCACTGCCCTTTCATCTTGTCACCTGGAAACACAGGATGTCCAGCTTCCTTCTTACCATCATGTCATCTACATCCAAGAACTGTCCTGTCAGTTCATGTTTGGCACGTTGACTGGTTTTATCCCAGGTAATTCAAGCTGGATAACTGTATACTGGTTGGACTATAGCTTACTAACCCAGGGCTCTTGGGCTTTATGGTGGGCACACACTGGCCAACAGGGGCATACACACCTCTCCCACTGCTAGCATGAGCCCCTGGTGTAGGCTGGAATCGGCTGGGTTTCAACCCATGTACCACCAGTAAATACCCATGACCATTTTTTGTGACATTAGTCAACACAACCAAATTGCCTAGAGCCAGTTTTTACACCACTGAGTGGCTAACCCTGACACATAGCACAGCCTGTAATCTGTGTTCTCCTATCTAGAACAGTCCTTTAAAGTTTGCTGCCTATAGGGTGAAGAGTTGTATAGACCAACCACTTATTGTACTTGAACTGATTATTAATATTCAGTACAAATAGTTTGGGGGAACTAACTACTTCAGTCAGGGAATAGTTAAAAGACTATATAGATATATTTTCTGTGTTGGAGATGGTAGAAGCAGGGATTTTTGCAGATAAAAACATGGTTATGATTTTGTTACTGCCATGCAATAGTTCAGAAGAACTTACATAAATTAAGTTGAATATACTTTGCAGTTTAGAACTTGCAGCCAAGGCAGCCTTACCTGCATGTTGGTTAGTGGTGTCTTCGGTATGTTGAACCACCTGGGCATCACTACAGTGCTATACAAGAGTAAGAGGACAAACACGAATCCCTGTGGATGACGTAAAGTCATCCAGAATGGGGCACTGTATCATCTTTCCTGTATGACCTTGTCCTAGGTCCTACCTTCAGAATAGCTAGACAGCCATTCCTCTGCAGGCAATGAGGGAGGGTCCATATGAGACCAGAATTTACAGAAAGTGATGGTGGCTGACGTTACAAAATTCCTTAAAGAGGCTTAAGAAAAGTGATTCAAGAACCTTGCTGTAATTCTGATGAGTGAGGAGATATTCAGCAGTGTGAAGCAGAGCTGTGTCTATGCAATGATCACATACAAAACCATGCTATGTGCTGTATATGAGATTGCTATTAATCAAGTATTGGCAGGACTGAGCATGACCAGATATTGTGGAATTTCTGAAATGAGGATAGGGGAGCAGGAGTGCATTGATTTGTGAGTAGTCCAGGTGCTTCATTTATGCAGAGGTACCGGAAGGGCCTGTTTCCAGATTACAGGAACCTTTCTTTCTGTAACTAACTGGATGTTTATTACTAATACAGGGAAGACAATATGTCTGAGTGTAACTTTAAAAAGTACTGCTCTGGGGGTAACGTTTTGACACAGACTGATACAGATCTCAGTTTACAAAGGACATTATGAACCACATATGAGGCAACAGTTTGAAACATGGAACAAGAAATTTGAAAAGAGATGGCAAAATAATGATGTAGTGGCAATGGGTATCTGTTGATATTTTGTAAAATGTTAAATGCTATCCTCAGAATGACAAGACACCAAATGTAAATATAAAAAATATATACTAAATTCAAGGATAATGGTACAGAGTACTCCGAAATGCTATAGGCACTATAGATGCAGCTATATATATATATACATATATATATATATATATATATACATATATATATATATATATATATATATATATATATATATATATATATATATATATGTATGTATATAGAGAGAGAGAGAGAGAGAGAGAGCAGGGCTGGCCTTTGGTCATCTGGTGCCCTAGGCACAAGGGTTCCACAGCCCCCCCCCCCCACACACACACACACTACCCAGTGCCCCTATCCTGGTTTAGCTACATCCAGGTTAATGGAAAAGCACCCCTGCTAGACCAGTACCCTAGGTGGCTGCCTAATTGGCCTATGTCTAAGGCCGGCTATGAGAGAGAGAGAGAGAGAGACAATCATTTGATGTGAATTCAAAATATCTAAAAGTTGTTTCTACCACAAAATGTCTAAAAACTTAGATTGAAAACTTAGAATTTATCACTGTTGGGAGATCCTAGAGTTGATCTATAAATATGTTCCTAGGGGTATGTGTATGGAGGGGTGGAGGACATAAATAGGTTTTCATTTTTGATATTTTATGCATGTTTGTGTGCATATCTGAATCTTCCATTGAAGTGGCTTTTTCATTAAGAATAAAAAAGGTAATACAGTTGATTGAAAATCAGCTCATCGCAAAGTACTGGCTTTTTCACTATGAGATCACAGTACAGTGGGGATGGTGGCATATGCCATTTACCCACTGTAGTGCGATATCAGAGATGGTATATATAATTAGCAGAGAGTGAGAGGGTGCAGTGGGCTTGCCTTCCTACAAAAGTACTGGTTGAATGTTTTGTTTCGATCCTTTGTGGATCAATGATTTTCTGTTTTGGCCATGTGAGGTAAGTAAAGTGATTGTCGGCATTTCTGTATGTTTATGAACAGTTACAAATATTTTTTTTTCACATTCCTCACAATCAAACACCAGATGCATACACAGGTGGCTATCTTTTGGAGAGGGTAAAAAAGCATGTCATTTATATATGTCTGACAGCAAATATATCATGTTCTATTTTTTCAGTTTTGTCCCAGAATGACATCAGAGGGTATGCAGAAAGTGGCTGACATATTGGGTTGAGGAGGCATGCTTTATATACATATGACAACAGCAACTTGAAATATATCACTGTCGCCTTTTGTGCCTTAAATTTCATCCCAGTTTAATACCAGATTTGGGGGGAGTACACAGAAAGTGACTACTTTTTTGAGAGCAGGTAGGGAGGCAGGTACTATTCCTAGGTATTATTTTTGTATCCTCACAAACATTTGTCTTCTCAATTTATTGTGGGAAGAGAAATGGGTCCTCACAAGCACTTGTCTTCTAAGTTTATTGTGAACTGTTATTTGGTCAGCTATGAGCATTAAGTCTTGGATACAACTTAGTTCTTCCTTGAAATAAAAAAGTAAGTTAAATGTATTTTTTTATCCATGACTTTTGTCCAGGCCTTCGTTGGATCAAAAGCTTGGAAAAAAGTGTAAAAATGTACCTCAGAGCATCTATTACATCATGGCTTCTGGGTGCATACTAGTTCCCAAACCCCCAGCTTTATTTAGTTATTATACCAGTCAGTCAAGGTTTGAAAGGATGCAGGAAAAAACAAAGCTGAAGTCTAAGACTGAATTTCCTTTCTTAATCATGATTTTCATTTAGGCTATCATTGTATGAAAAGGGGGAAAAAACTTCTACCATCCACCACAGAGCATCTAGAACACTTACGGCTTAATGTACTTGTTTCATCCACAGTTATTAGACTGCAGTCTTGCATAGTTACTGTAGAAGATGGTGAATGAATGAATAAATATAGCAACAAACTGAAGAGTAAAACAAATTGTGAAAAATGAGGGAACAAGTAATCTGAATGGTGTGGGTAGGCTAAGATGGAGTGGGGAGGACATGCAGAATCAGATGATGTGTATATATAGGAGCAGTGGGCAGCAGGAGTGCAGTGTGGAACTTTTTGCCTGGGGTGCCAATTACCTAAGGCAGTCCTGACGATAGGGTAAACATATCTTTCTAACCCATCTGTTTGCAATAGCAATACAAAATTCAAATGAATACTATTTTCAGTCACTTATAGCAAGTATGACTTGGTATGTATAATGTGGTTTGAAGAATCATAAGCTAGGAAGGCACTTGAGATAGACAGTTATAAGACAGCTGCTTATGATTTAGTGACTTGTATTCGGGTCCATTACATGAAAAAATAAAAGTTGTAGAATTTTTAGAATAACCCACTTAAAACAGAATATCTTTTTGGGTTAACTTCTGCATGTCTGCAGCCATCTTCATTCCCATTAGTCTTCCATTTGCTATAAATCACCGTTACTCTTCAATTTGAAACTATTCCAAGAAATGCTCCCCACCTTCTTCCTGTCATTCTCACTTTAAATGTGTCAGTTGCACTCCATAGATTGACAAACACTGCTTTTGGAGGTAGATTATGCAGTAATGGAGGGTGTAACGACTTATGAACTTGGTTTATCACAATGCAGGTACAAGTGAAGCTGTGCTTGACACTTGAGTGAATATATCACTTGCTTGATGTATGTCCTTTTGAGTATATACTTTCCACAACCTTAAAGGATAATATTTTCTGTATGCAGTTTTCCTTCCAGCAACAAGGTAACTGCCCTGAGCAAGTAAATCACTCCAATTGTGAAGTTTGGCTACAGGGTTGTGGCATTATTGTTGACGTCTAAGCTAGACTGTCTAGATTCAGATTCACTGAGACCTTTTTAATATTATTTTGAAGACCACAAATTGTTGTACATAAGGGAGCTATTTCATTTTTTGATGTAGACACAAATCAGATAGTTTATGAGATGGCTGCATGTAGCATGTAGTTCTTCACTAGCTGAGGCAGAATTATCAGGACAATTGCAATTCATTGTTAGTAAAACTTTTTCAAAGTATATTAGATGATTATCCCTTTTCATTTGAGCATTAATAAGGCACTTTTGTTGACAGCATTCTGTGTTTATTTTTGTTTGGACAGACATCTTGATGGGGAGTACAGTGGTCACCCTAGAGGTATGGACTTTTATGAATTTCAACAATGGTGATCGCCTTCTTGTTTTTTGGCATTCTCAGTCAAAAAATTTAATTCGAATTCTTGAGTGCAAGAAAGTTTGTATAGTTGAAAAAGAAGTAGTGGGTGACTGATGTGGAAATTACCTGTTTAGGATCTCTAAGAAAACAGCAGCTCCATTCTGACAACCGGAAGTAAATTCCGGATGAGGGAGTTTCAAAGACCGTGTAATAGATAATCACCAGAAACTGAAATAAATTCCTAGATATCTTTAGCTCAAAGCAGTCATGTCATACATTCTTGTTCTAGCTAGTACCCCACTGCAATAACATTTATTTTGCACTGATGGTTAAGATACATTCAAATTTGTGTTGGTTTAGTTTGCTGCTGCATTATATGGACGTTTCAGTAGTTATCAATGTTATCTAATTACATAAATAGCTTTTACCATGTTACTAACATTTAGGGGTTAAGAAATTTGACAAATACAATGTTGTATGGTGGAACAACACTGAGACCAACTCACCATCTTCTCAGTTTCACAAACTTCTTAAACAGAGCTGCAAAGTCAGTCTTCTTAAATGTGCATCAACGTACAAACATACAAATATTTCAGGAACTAGAAATAATGTCCTTCTATCCTACCAATGTACCAGAACAGTCATCTGTATAATAAGTGCCCAAGTTGTTCTTAAAATATCTAAACTAGTAATTGTTTTAATATAATGTGATAGTTTATTCCAGACATAAGCACACCTCTCAACTTCTTAGCTCTTAAATCTGGTCAAAACCTAAAATGATGGGGTTGGATAAAGGCCCAAGAATAAAGGAAAACTTTGAAATTCTACTCCTATAAATTAAGAAAGTTCATCGAATAACAGGATTTGTGTTAGCATACGTTTTCTGTAGAATTTCAAGTCTGAAACACAAATGTATGTCTTTATTTAATCACTTCAATCCTTAGTAATTTGCCAGAAAACCACACATTTTATGAGGAATAGACTAAAAATACGAAGCCAAAATCTAGACATTCTGCAAAAATCTGGACAGTAGAGGTATGTTAAGATAATCTCTTAAGAACCAGTTAGTACATTTCTCATTCCCCTATAATCTTCTACCCAGATTGTCTCATGATTCTCTGCTACTCTTTGATAACTACAAACATTCCCAGGGGTAGCTGTCTCTAAGTGCCTTAAATACCTGAATAAGGTTTCCAGTTAAATACCTGTATGAAACAATGCACTAGTCCAAATATTTTAACCTTTCACAATAACTTAAAACTTCACATCTATGGATGCCCTTGGTATATTTCTGCTGTACACTTTACAATTTTAGTAATGATAGTTTTCCTATAAGATTTACATATTATTATTCCATATTTAAGTCTGGGTCTAACGTTAATCATTTCATAATTTCTAATTTTCTAGTCTTTATAAATATTAGATACTACACCCTATGATTTTATATTTGATACACCCTATGATTTTATACATCTCGGTAAGAAACTGGTTGATGTAATCAGAGAAAGTCAAAGCTGGGTCTACCCATTTACTCATGTACTTAAATGAATCAACAATTTCAGTCACTGAATGCTGTGTTAAAGAATCCCTCTTTAGTCTATGTCTACTAAATTTTATATGCTTACTTTTTCGAGTATTTATCAGCATATTATTCTCATGTGGCAAAGGGTCAATTTAGCCAAGTTATTTTGCAGAACTAATCACAGATGACCAGATTCTCACCTTATCAGAAGGTGTAACCTAGGGTTACAATACTAAGCTTTAACAAAAGCATTTACATTAACAGTGGTTTTACTATTGCATTCAAATGAATCTAAAAAAGATGTGAATGAAATGGCTACAGACACAATCAAAAGGAATCAGTGAAACAGCATCAATAACCCTCTTGCCAGACACAAACAAGAAAGCTACAAACTGCTATACTTCCAATGCAAATCAATGGAGAAACAAAAATCACAGAAAATATTTTGCTTTCTTGATACAGTCTTATGGGGAGACATGTTCAGGATGATATAAAGAAACATTTCCCAGAAAATGCAATTGCATCTGTATGGCAGCTTCTATTAGTCTGCTCTGCGGTGCTTAAAAAAATTCAAACTACTTAAGTGATGCAAACACATCAGTACTGTGAACTCCAATATAAGATGAAAAACTGCTTTTCTACCAATGCCTGTATGTATAATGGAAGAAGGTAAATTTTTGTTCATAGGTGTTTACTAGGCTAATGACCACAAGATCCTTTGTAAGCCTAGCCATGTATCCCAATCTCTCTGACAAGTTCTGATACCCTTGATAAGTGTAAGCAGGGGCTTGGGTGGTGAAACTTTTACAAGCAGGGGTTTGGGAGAGGAACCATTTACAGGCTGCCTGTGTCCATTAGAGACATAGGTGCCAAACCAGAGATGAATTTCCTGTTCCCCATCCAATTGTCCAAATTACACTTGAACTGGGTTAGGAAGGACCTCTTCATCACATAGATGGGGAGCCTGTTCCAGAGAAGGGTAGTCTCTGGGATACATAACTGTCTCTCCAGCAGGTCCTATTTATATCACAAGCAAGGTTTAAATCTTTAGAACAGGTAATTCTGGTGCTGTTTGTTTTGTGGATATGCAGGAGGTCCATGAGAGTGGGGTCTGACAATGCTCTGTATGGCAGGCATATATACCCCATCAACAGCCTATAGGAGACAGAATACAGGGATAGGCCTTGAGGCAGTCTGCATAGGACATGTTACTTAACGCCCTGTATTCTTTTAGTGAAAAACCTCTGTGGAGATTCTGATTGTTGGATAGGCCTGGTAAGGTACATACCAAAGGAGGCATTGTACTCAATGATAGGTCTGATGAAAGCCGAATACAGTGGAACAATGATTTCCTTGGACCTAAATGCCATACCTTTGTTTATAAGTTGCTCAACATAGAATGATTCTCTTACTACTGTAGACACGTGATGTCTAAAGGTTCGATTACTGTCTATGTGTGCTCCTAAATCCCTGACTAATGGGTCAGCTCTAAGGGGTGTGTTGTCAATATGATAGTTACAAGGGGTGGATGACTTCCTGAAGGATCCTATTATGCATTTCTTGGCATTTCGTTTTAGTCCATGGCTCTGGCACCAGTTGTTTGTGTCAGCCCTTCCTGGAGAACATTTGTGTCAGTGTGGGATTCAAAAACTTCATCCCCTGCCCCTGGTCTAAATACTTGATCAAATGCCTGTATACATTTTTCAAAGCCAACTCCCTCTTCATGCTGAGGAAACAATTTACTTGATCATAACTGGATAACTCGCAGCTCAACTGTATTTTGTTATAGAAAATCATTGCTGCCACTATTTTTATTTCAGTGCTGACAACGATTCATTTTTTTTTTTTTTTTTTTGGCTTCATGATTTTTCCCTTTTTTCTCCATGGCATTTTGACTGTGAAGTTACTATTTTAAGTAAGGGCACTGCAGGAAGTGAAGTCCCCCCATGAGGGGAGTGCAGGGGCTTCTTCCTTCAAACAAATGCCGTTTTTTCTTTTTCCCTCCGTCTAGTTATAGGTTTGCATAGAGGCAACTTGGGAAATCATAGCAGAACCATGCAAAAGTTACAACAGAGTTTGATCATCATTGCAATAGTGCTTGCAACTGGGACTTCCAGCTACAAGAAGGACAAGCATCAGGTGTGACTTCTAGAGCTTTGCACACTTCACCTAGAGCAGGCTGATGTCAGCTTTTGCATGTCCGCAGTTTAAATGTGGTGTTAGCCTGTACCATCTTTAGTTCTCTCGTTGCCTAAGAAGGTTCATAAAGGATGTCAGGGGACCCTGTGAAATGCAGCTCACCCAGAAGTAACCAGACTATCTAAATTTAGATACCCAGAAGTAATCAACCAAGCTAAATTTAGATGCCTTGCAAAAATTATATATATATATATATATATATATATATATATATATATATATATATATATATATATATATATATATATTAGTGTCCAGGAGCAGATTGAGGGAGCCCCTTCATGATAAGCTTGGCAAAATCTACCCTCTTTTGGAAGCAATGTGCACTCTGTAATTCTTAGAGAAAGTGCGCATAAAAGATCAGGTGTCTGCACCCAGAATGGCCTGGGTGCTTTTTCCTCTGATAAAAGCAGTTGTGTTCACTGTAGCACTTGTAGAATGAACCAGCCCCTTCAAGATTGTCTGTTAAGAGCCTGATTTCACTTCCTTATAGGTTGCAAAAGCGACAAAAGTCTATTTGGATTTCATTAGATTTTTGCTTCTATGTAGACATCACCTTAGTCTATGCACATTCAAAGATTATGAAATTCTCTCCCACCTATTTAGAAGATCAGGAAAACTACTGGCAACTGTATGGACTGGTTTATTGTCATTTCTGTCACTGCTGTCAGCATAAAATGTGGATTTTTTCTCCATGCTGACTCATTCTTGTGGAAGACTAGGAAAGTTCTTTATATACCAGTGCATGGCCCTCTGGGAGCTTCCTTGCTGAAGTGATTGCCATCAACAGCATTGTCTCTCAAGTGAGGAACATGAGGGAAGCCATAGCAACTTGCTTAAAGGGGGTTTGCATTACGTTTTCCAAAATATAATTCAAGTCTCATGGTGGGTTGGCAGTTTTCCTAAGCAGTCTGAGGTGAAATGTTCCTCTTGAGAACTTGTTTAGTGCTAGTATGGATACTAAGACTGGATTCCCAGGCATGGAGGTTGAAATGACTGACAGATGTGCCTTCATCAAGGCATAGGCCAATCCTTTTAGGAATTACTCTGAAAGGTAATGCACAATCATTGATACTCCAGCAGAACAGTGGCATTAATTCCTCCTTGGGCACAATAGTGAAACATCTTCCATTTAACTAGGTACAAATTTCAATCAATAAGCTTCCTAGCATTCTTCATAATTTTAAGCACATGCTATGAAAATTGATGTCAAACGGATAACAAGGTCATATCATCCATACAGTCAGTTTCAGAGATATCAGGTTTTGGTGTACTAGGGGCTCCTTGGGCTGAGTCAGGAGGTTCACACGATGAGTTGGAGTGTAAGGCTTCTTCCTTGCCATCTCTATCAAGCTCATTTGTTGATAACTGTAAGCTGAACTCTATTATCTACTCCTCCACTGATACTAAATATTTCTGGCAAGGACTAGAATATGAACATACCTGGTGCACTGCAAATGGCCTCAATCTAAATACTAAAAAGGTGCAAAGTCTCTTCCCACTTCCTAGAATATAAATTATTTTCCTGTTGAGGCAGACGTGTTTATTAGAGACCTGGGTACTTATGTGGGCAACTTTGTCTGTCTGTCTCTCTCTCTCATCCAGTCATCATGTTTCCATCATAGTCAGGAAGTCCTTCTACCTGGTTCAATTAATTTCCAAGGGAATATTCTCAAGATCCAAGGAATTCATCATACTGCTGCACTTGTCCCTTATCAGGCCCACCACTGAATACATTGCCTCTCTTTGGTATGTATAAATTCAAGCATATCATGCAAATGAAGAAGCCCCAAAGATTTCTAACCAAGAAAATTAAAGACCTTAAATCCTTCAACTATCTTGACAGTTTAGCAGAACTCGTTTTATAATCAGCAGCCTACTGGCTGCTCTGAGATAACATGTGTCTCTCTTTTCAAGTCATGAAAAACCAAATCCCATCTGACCTCCTATTTCTTTGCAAATTCAACAGCCCTACAAATACACACTAAATATCTAAATCTAAATCAATATATAAACAAGACTCTCTGGAGGGATAGGTTCCTAATTTAATGTATTCCTAGTGTATGGAATTACTTACCACTACAAGTCAAATGAAGTACTACCTTGCCTACCTTTAAGGCTAGTCTTGATGACTGGCTGGGTAGATACAAATTTACCCAAAGGTTATCATGCATGCCTCAGCTGAGTTTCAGAGGTGAACACCATTACCTGCTCAGTAAGGGTGGCAGGAACTTTTGTGTGTTTACTTACAGGTATATGGTCCCTGTTATCACTTGTCTAGTATTATTTCTATGTCTCCATGCTCCAGAGAGGAACAACTATTGATATCTCAGCTAAAAGGGTGTTATTTATATCATCCTTGGCGTCTCCTCCTTTTCTTACTAGATGACCATGGAGAGAACAGGAATCAGATAGTAAGCATAAAGAAACAGACCAACCCAACTGAAATAATAGGTGTCCCATGTCCAAGCCTTCTTACCTGGTGGTCTGTAACAGTATTTCTGAAGATGTCTGTTGCCCAAAAAAAAGTAATCTATCCCAGGGAACTACTACATTAACAATACACTCTTGAGAGTTGACTCAGTTGTTCGGGATTTGGGAACTTATATAGACAATGACCTAACTTTTGACCAACATGTGTCCATTGTTGTAAGAAGGTCCTTCTATATTGGATAATTTATAAAAAAGGGATTGTGTCTAGATCTAGGGATGTCATTGTCCCCCTTTACTCAGCCCCCATAAGAACAATCAATGAATATAATGCCCACTTTGGCATGTATCAGTCCAGACACATGCAGCATCTGAATGACCACAGAAATACCTTACTAAAGAGATACAAGGCCTAATCAACATGTCTTACATGGACAGACTCAAAGCCCTGTCATTGCACTCAGTATCCTCCAGACTGCTAAGAGGTGACCTGTGGCTAGCATACAAAGCATCTACCACCCCAGTATTGATGGATTTACTGAACATCAGCAAGTCAAATGGCATCAGAAATACTTGGTCTAGGGACATAAACCTCTTCGGCAACATCAAGATCAGAGGGACAGGTATATCTCGTAGAGGATACTGCTGCTCTGAAACAGACTCCTGCTTAAAACAATGTTCATTCCTGTTCATATACAAGTGTAACTTGGATCTATGGATGGGAAACAGAAAATTTACCCCAGGAATGCCCCGTGTGATACTAATGGACAGAGGAAGCTCCTAAGTGCTTTATCCCATGCATGTGTCCCCTCATTATCTATGGGATGATCCCATTTATTCTCATTAGATGTAATTAATATATAATTATTGACCATGGGATGGGCTGATCTCTAACCAAATGGGATAGGTTAATTTGAGCAGAAAAAAGAGAAATTGGATAAGCTTCAAATGGCCGCCAAGGACAGCTAGCTATGAGCCTAAAAAAAGGTCTATTTATGACATACTCAACCCTTGGACCACCTACAGAAATATGTAATTTACCAAAATCTACTGGTGGGGATCTGCTGCTATCCTGCTCAACTCATTCATCACCACACTCTGCTGAGATGGGATATAGAAGGGTATGAGGTACAGGGCTGCCCCCCACTCTTGCACAGCCAAGCCTGCCAAGGGAGTATGAACAAGTTCCTCTCCATTTGATAATGTATCATATTACTGTGATGTTTTCTGTTATCAGGTATGGAGCCTTCTCTTTTTAAAATAGGTTGAAAGTCCTGATTACCAAGATCGCAGCCATCACCTCTCTCTCGCTCTCTTTCGGCTTTTCCCAGTTAGGGGTAGCCACAGTGGATCACCTTGTCTGCTCATGATTGGCAGTGGAGTTTTACGGTGCCGATTTGCCAGCTCGGTGCCCAACCTTCCATGGAAGGCACACACACGCACACACTCATTCACACCTTGGGCCAATTTTAGTGTGTCCAATCCACTTGCAGCATGTCTTTGGGGATGTGGGAGGAAACCGGAGCACCCGGAGGAAACCCACACGACCACAGGGAGGACATGCAGACTCCACACAGAAGACACCCCAACCGAAGATTGAACTGGAGAGCCTCTTGCTGTGAGGCGACAATGCTAACCGCTGCACCACCGCGGCTGTGCTTTGTATTAATATGCCTCTTTCATCACAGATTTCTGGACTTTTAGACCATTTCAGGGGGGATCCCAAGCGTTAATTCAAGATATCTGTAATTATGGTTTGGTTCTTGGGTGCCTGACTGAATGGAACAGTGGTACTGAACCTTGGTCGATAATTATAAAATACCCACCTCTGGTCCTCTCTCAAGATTCACTGAAGATTGACTCACTTTAGAAACTAATGTATATATTGTAGATTACACTCTGCTTGACTGTATATTGCACTGTGGGTGTTTACTCGAATGTATATACACAGTTTTTTTTTCTATGTCATTATTCTAAAGTATTTTGTTATTGCTTACATTTCTGCAGTTTTAGTTTGTGAAATGTTTTGTATTTAACCTGGGCAGAGCCTGAAATTTGACAGTATTGATCAGTTCCCTACTCTGGTAAATGAATATATCAATCAATCAATCAAATCAATCCTTAACATACATACATAAATAAACTATGCTCAATGAACTCAGCACAAGAGCTACTCTCATACTGTAGAGTAGGGATCTGCTATCCAACAGTGAACGGTCATGCTGAAGCCATATGTCTTAGAGGTACCACTGCAGTTCATCATATGGAGTTTTACCAGAGGAACCATGAGGACTGTAGATGTCACGTGTTCTAGGATCCATAGCTATTTACTCACAAACACTGTGCTTCAAGGGACATTTTTTTGATAGATCTAAGTGAGAAAATCACCATGTCTTGAAGCAGGAAGGCCTTCTGCTTGTAGTAACACAATAATGCCCCAGAAATATCACTGCCCTGGAGGGAGTAAGATTGTAATAAGGCACCTAGAAATGCCTACATTTTGGAAACAAGTCATAGTGTAAGCCAACACCCTTACTATCCTGTCGTGTGACTGGGTTTGAATCAGTCAGTTATCTAAACAGGGATCAATACAAATACACTTGGATTTGTAGTGTGCAGCAAATAAAACCAGGAACTTGTTAAAGACTCTGGGAGCTGGCTGTAGTAAACCCAAAGGACAAAGAGCTAATCTGATAGTGAGAGCACCAATTCAGATTTAAAAAAAGGAACTGTGAATGGGAATATGTAGGTAGATACCCTTTAGCGCTAGTGTAACCATTAGAACTTGGAGGGGGAACAAGGGGAGCAAAAGTGCTTGAAAAGACAATATTTTGAATTTTGGTAGTTTTAGGTACTTCTTTAACCCTGACAAGTCCAGAATGGATCTCCAGAACCTGTCCTTCCTTGGACCAGGCGTACTCTCAAATAGAACTGTGTGAATTCCTCCTATTTTGGAACAGTCTTTATATCTTCTTGATAAAGCAACTCTTCCAACATGAGGTTTACTAGATGCTCCTGTGGTAGGGATAGGATTCTTGATAAAAGCTACAGCCTGTATTCTTCAGAAATAACCTGCAGTATCAATTTGTTGTTAATGCTCTGCAGTTTGACACAAATAGGGCCAGTCAGCTCTTTATTTTATGCGACTGAGGAAGGGAAAAGGGAGTTTTAGGGCAGGGGTGGAGATTTAGATGGGAAGGTGGAAAGGTGGGGAGCATGGGTTAATCATGGCTGCTACCAGGTCATTAGCTGTCAGGGCCCCCAGGGTTCCCTTTCTGTTCTCCTTGCAAATTTCTCTTTTGGGAACCATTTGTCTCATTTGCCTGCTTGCCTTCATCCTGGTAAAAGTAATAGGGACAGATTTTGTGGAGTGAGTCCTATCATATCTAGGAATAGGCACGTGGGACTGTTGTCTGACTCATTTCATTGTATTCTTTTTTTTTGTTCCAGTGTCTTCAAAATATTGTGTGCTGGGACTCCAAAAAGCAGCTCTATGTGTTGACAGCATTAAGGAGTTGAGATTGGACATTCTCACTTCACTGAAGAAGGACTGAATAAGGATTTGTGATCCAAAAGTTTTGAATTTGTATTATATTGTCCTGGTATTAAAGTTTTAGTTTTTGGGTATATGATGCTTGCAGAGTCCATTTTTTATTTTTATCTCTAGTCAATTCTGCTTTACCACAGAGCGGTTCCTTTTTTGTTGTACTTTTCTTAGTCTGGACATTCTCAGCCAAGCATGATTCCAAATAACTGCCCCTGTGACAACAGACCTGGATGCTGTATCTACATCATTATAGCCACATGTAATGGCATGGCTACCCACCTGACAGGCTTTGTGAGCTATGTCTGAAAGTTTGCCTTTCAGATTAACATTAGTAAGCTCCCCAGTCTGCTTCTAATCTTCTTTAGGGACTTAACTGCAACACTTTTAACATCTGGGTCTGACAGGTCAGAGCTCTGGAGGCCACAGATACTGCCATATGTATGCTTCTTTCCAAATTGGTCAAAGAACCTATCCTTCCAGTCACCATGAAGTGTGTTGGGACCTGGAATCAATTTAGACTCTTTGGCAGCATCTAGGGACACCACCACCAAATCTGCTATGGGGTTCTTTTACAGCTATTTGAAGGAAACATGGACTCTATAAAAAAAGTTTGAAAGTCCAAAGTCTCCAAAACTGGAGAGATGACCAACAGCTTAAGAGTATACAGGCACAGAAGGTCTACATATGAATTCTGGACATCAAAAACCATTCTATTTCACATATCAACCTTTCTATTTCACATATCAACCTTATCAACTGATTTGTACAGGAAACCTATGTCCCTCATCTGTGGAAAGTTTCATATATCATTCCACTCCATAAAGGGAGCATCTCCTATGACTTCTCGTGTTACTGTCCCATAGCCATTCTGTCTCCCTTATCTAAGCTTCTTAAAAAATGTATTCACTCTCAAGTTATGCAATTCCTGAACACACATAATCTCCTCTCCACCACACAACATGGCTTCTGCCCATACCACAGCACAACTACTGCTCTTCTCTCTATTACCAATCTGGTTAACCAACACAGAAATGAAAATAATTTTGTATCTGCTATTTTCTTAGATCTCTTCAAAGCTTTCAACATGGTCTCACACCCAATACTATTAGATACCCTAGCTTCCCAATCCTTTGTCTCCTCTGCTATCTCCTGGTTCAAAATTCACCTATCGGACAGACAGCAATCTGTTCAATGGCAAGGTGTGCTATCTCCTCTACTTCCAACTGTCATAGGCATACCACAAGGCTCAATTTTGGGCCCACTTATTTTCTCTATTTTTACAAACAACCTACATACCTCCACCCAGCAAGCCACACTTATACAGTATGCAGACGACTTGACACTTATCTGCTCAGCCCCATCCCTTACCACCCTACAACAACTCACCCAAGAATCTTCTAGCTCTGTGGAAAGATGGATTACTGATATCCAACTTATTCTAAACCCCGTCAAGACTAAATTACTCCTGTTCACCCCTAATAAATCTAAAGCCACTCCCCCTTCCTTCTCTATCACTTCCGAAAATGGCACTGTCATCTCTCCTTCTGCCCATACTAAACTCCTCGGTGTAAAAATAGACAAAAATCTTTTCTATGAAGTCCATATTGCTCAACCATCAAAAAGGTATACAAAAAAATGTGAACTCTTTACAGACACAAGAAATTTCTCACAGACAAGGAAGGGATCACCATAGCTCAAACTCACCTATTGTCCACTCTAATATATGCGGCGCAAATCCTGACCCAGACTAGAAAAACTGATTTTGAGAAATTTGAGCTATGTTATAACAAAATTACCAAGTTTGCTAACAACTCCACCTTCAGAACCCATCACTGTCAGGCACTAAGGGACCTACAATGGCTAGAACTTCCACAATTACTTAGCTACCATCAGCTAGTCATCACCTTCAACAGCCTGTGGTCCCCTGATGAAACTCCAGCACTAAATCAACTACTCTCCCATTACTCTGCTAATCGTCCTCTCTGTTCTTCTGAAAAATCTCTCCTCTGTATCTCTAAAGCTAATAACACTGCAGGGAAAGCACTATTCTCACACACCATAGCTAAAACCTGGAATAATCTCCCCCCTCTGTTACTTCTGCCTTCACTTCCACAGACTTCAAAAACTCACTTAAATCACATCTTATGAAGACCTGGCTATGTCCATGTTTTACTTAATTATCACTGCTTCTCCTTCTTCTCTTAGCTTCCTTCCTAGTCTTACCTACTGTAGACATGTCAGAGTTAGTAAGCTCTAATAATTGATCTCCAGATTTGCATTAATTAATGTATATTATGATGGTTTTTAACTCACCCTTTGTTAATTTGTATGTTTTCTGTGCTATACTTTTGTCTGTACAATATTTTTATTATTGCTAACTAATGTGGAGCTTTTCTCCCTGGGCCTCTGCTGTAACTGGACCTTGTCCAGTCGGACTATCCTGGTGAACAGATGAAAAATAAAAAAATAAACTGATTATTCATAAGGGATAAGTTGTTTCCAAATGAAATGGCTGAGGGAAACTAGAGAACAGGGCATCCTCATTATCAGTGTCATAAGACATCTGGGTTCTGCAGGCCAGAGCTACCTTCTCTGAATCAGATCAGTCTGACTCCTTGGCAGTGTAGACCTCCTTCTTCCTCTTTTGACAGGTGGAACACCTGAGACTGATAGCTGGTCACATCTGTTCTACAGGCTATGCTTAAAGGAAAAGACATCTTAGCTCTGCTTGAACCAGTGTGTTGAGAGATCCTTGGAGTGGGAGTGGACCGAGGACATGCCAAAAGCCTGTCTAGCTGGTAGTGGCAAGAGAATTACAGCGGTAGACATCCACAATTTGGATATCTGGGTACTTAAATTAGAGTGGGCGCCCACCTCAAAGGCTGTGATACATAGGTGGGCATCCCAGAATTCAGCTTTATGATTATGTATCCTCATATACCTTTCCCAAGGGGAAACTACCTTCCACTGTGGTAACCACAAAGTGAGCATCACAGCAAGGTATCTGGGATATGATACCCAATCCCATCTGTTACATAAGGCAGTTCATCTCAGTAGGCTGTGCTAGAAAACAAAGGCATGGAATCTTCCTAAGAGACATTGCTAGGGGTCTTGATGGCTGCATTCATCAAAGCCAGGGGATGTGAATGCACCTCATGGGGTCTGATGGGGTCTGTTGGGATCTGTTGTCCTCAGGTTTTGGAGGACCCTCTAGGATGATGACAGTATTTGCTGTCTCTCTATTTCCCTTTTCAAAAGGCTACTTTTTCCTTTTTGGCAGGACATCCAACATTGATGACTGCTGTGAGTTACTAGACATGGCTCAGATAAGGCCTCTAGATGCAAGAACAAGATAGAGCAGTTGTCTATAGACTAGCTGCAACAACAGTGGCACTAACACAAGTTGGTCTGCTACTACTAACATCATGATATATCCAAACTAAGCAACTCAAAACAATAAAATCTAGCTGAACATATATTCAATATACAAAGCCACTGCGGCCTAAAATACTACATGACTTGGGGGAGTATTGTCTCTAGTTGGTAAAATGTTGCAATGGATCAGATAATAAGATTAGCATGAAGATAAAGTGCTATTCTGTGAACTGTTCCTGGTCCCCATACACCCACAAAGTGCTGAGATCGGGGGCATGGCTAGGATGTAGACTGGTTGGCAGTATCTTTTCTCAGCTCTGCACTCAAAAGATATTTCTGACAGAAATTTTTAAAAACTAGATATTGTAGACAAACCTATTTTGTTGAATTACTTCTACTAATATCACTAGAGGTCTACAGTGCAAAAAATGTGGCTTTAAACATTATTTTTCCTGTCAAAAACGATAAGGAAGGTATCTGAATCTACTGAAAATGAGCTTTTCTAAGCATACCACAGAGGACCAGACGATGAAAAAGGAGATACAGTCTTTATTAAATGCTATACAAGACTTGTCAGTGAAATTTGACAAAATGAATACCAAACTGGACACTTTTGAGGAGAGATCTACAAAACAAATGCAGCAACTACAAGAAATAATGACGCAACAGAAGTCTCAAATAGCTGACATAGAGAGATCCTTAAATGATACTGAGGGCAGACTCTCAGAACAAGATCTTCAGCTACATTTTTTATCACAACAAAATGCTTCATTACAAAATAAAATAGAGGATCTAGAGAACAGGTCCAGACGAAATAACCTCCACATCTATGGGCTACCAGAGAAAACAGAGGGAGATAACATGGTGACTTTCCTTACTACCTGGTTACCAGAAGTTTTAAAATTGCCTGAAGCTCTTTCTTATGGAATTGAAAGAGCCCACAGATCCTTAAGAGCTGCTTCATCAACCATCAAATCAAAAAATCACCCAAGATCAATAATAGTAAAGTTTTTTTCATCACAGGACAAGGAACTTATTTTAAAAACAGCATGGTCAACTTCTCCAGTTAAATACAAAGGCAACATAATCAGATTTGATAATGATTATTCTGCTGGAGTTATAACTGCAAGAAAAGAATGTCTCCCTCTGATAAAGGAATCGAAAAAAGACAACTTAAAGTCCACTTGCTGTTCCCTGCAAGAATAAAAATATTTTTACTGAAGGTCCTAAAACTTTTGACACTCTGCAAGCAACAGTTTCTTATCTTTCAGCTAATAAAACCTTGGATAATGTGGAAGAAATGGATTTCTCCCAATTTGGGGTTAAGCGTCACTTAGAAAAAAATGAATGGAGCACTGCTGACAAGAAGAAGAAACGATAAAAGACATATGAAAAACACAAACATTATTGTCTTCTATTTGCTCTGTAAGGCAAAAAAGTTATTTGAAAGCATTCATGCTTTACACATGTATCAGTCTTTGAAACAATATAAATACAAGATAAGCAGGACATTTTATAACTAAAGGAAACAACCCTAAAGAAAGCAAGGTAACATATCTTTCTCTATAAAAGTGTAAATACTTACAGTCATGATTTTTCTAACTCTAAATGATGCTTAGATAGTTCATTTATAAATTACCTGCCTTTTACTGCTAGTATAGAATATGATGTATTTACACTGACATATTAATGTGGTGTGTTTAAATTAGCATGATTCCTTTTTATATTATTTACACTAAGCTGCATGAAATATCTAAACTGATGTATTTAATACACATAATAATATATAAAACTGATAGTAATAACTGTCAAAAGTGCCTTGAAAAGTAATTATCTATTCTTTGATGCTAAAAGTGCCTTTTGACTAACAAACAACTGTTTGGCTTGTATATCTGCCCTTAATGTTAAGAAAACTAATAGAAGTTTAATGAGCTGGTGTTCAGTTTAAAAAGCCCTAAAACTTCACTTACTTTGTTTTGTCTTCCGCCATGGTCACGAGCTGGGAACTCTTATTTTACCACCCTGAATGAAGGTTCTTCAGTTAGAATCCATTACAGTGTGTTAAACCTTCTAACAGCACAAAATGAAAGTAAACAGTCATGAGTGATGTCAGCACTAAAACAAGACAGTATGGGTGTGGTGTCAGCTCCTAAGCTACTTAAAGTAACCAGCACACTATTTATGAGATGGCAAAGTGCTTTTACAGTTTTAACAAATATTAAAAGTACACTGAAGTACCTAATGAATTTAGAAGGTATCAACACATACATGACGTTTTATTATATTGTAATATTTGTTATTCATTTTGAATTGTACACATAAACAGCACACAAAGCTTAAAAGAAGTATATCACTTGGAAGAAACTGTATGAATAGTTAACACATACAGACTTTACTATAATCTTTTCTGATAAGATCACCCACGTAAATTACTATAATTTAACTTAATTTTATAAAAATTTAATATATTTAAGTCCTTCACTGGAACTATATAACATATTTGTAAACACACTGCAGCTAGTGTACTCAACCTTAAGGATAGTAAGTCAATTAAGGTTCATGAATGTAGCTATGTGTTATTAGGCATTTTAAGGGTAAAAAGGAGTTGCTGTTTAATTATCAAGATACTCTGTAAATATTAAATTGTTCAAGTAGCACAATCATTAAGCAGTAATGAGCAAGAAAAAAATCTCAGTCTTGCTTATGATATTGTTTATATATATATATATATATATATATATATATATATAGGAAAGAACTGCTGAATTATAAGTATGCTTTTATTAAAGGCAAGTTATATTAATATTGAACATCCTCACTGAAAATGAATGGTTGTGTAGAGACACAGTAACTCCCATTATATAACCAAGGCTAAAGAGATTGTCTTGTATGTCTAAATTGATCAGCCTTGAACCTTAGATTGCAAATAGACATGCAACATACTTTTACTTATAATACTGAATATATATTATATAACATCACAAACGCTAAAGCCATTGTCAGCTACATCTCATATCAATCAGCATTAAAATATGATTTGAATAGCATAGGCATTTACTAACATATTGTTGTTGGTACCTGATATGCATATAAGTAACAGGTCTAATTTCTGTCTATGAAAGTAAATACCAGGCTGTGTGCATTTGTTAATTATGAAACAAGAGCGTGCTGTCTATTCTTTTTAATATCCTATAGTTATGTACTTGTTAGAGACACACACATGCTGCAAAGCTGCTAGTTATTGCATATTCATTGGTATATTTCTGACTGCAGTGTTATAAATATATGGTGTGGACCACTTGAGTTGAGAATATGTCTCTATATTGGGCATGTTCTCTGTTTGAACGTTGTATATTATCTATAATATGATATGGAGTACCCTCACTAAATTCAAAGAAGCCACAATAGAAACAAATATTTATTAAAAATGGAGAATAGAAGGATGAAGAGAAAAATGAAGGAAAATGGTTGATGGTCATATAAGGTTATCTTTTCCTGTGTATGTAGAAGAGTTGACAGTAATAAGTACCAAATAATTGTGTTATAGCATATTTAAAGCCTACTTTGCTTCTCATATTTTCCAACATTACAGTTATAACGTTGCAGATATATCCTGTAATATCATAAGGAGTATGAGTTGCTATTTGACATATGACATATGTGGTACACTAGCGTTGAAATATGCCAGTGGCACTAATAAATATATAGGAATTGCTAAGAAATATAGTCTTAAACTATATAATACCAATGCCAAAAACAAATTAGTAGCATTCATACCACTAAAATATGACTTTTTGAATTAAAAGAAAACTATAAGATTACTGATAAATGACAATACAAATGTAACGTTATATTCATTGTTACGGATACTTTCTGATTTAATCAACTTGTGGCATGGTTAACTGATGCATATAATGCTTAACATTTTTTTTATGTATGTATGCATATATGTGTGTATGTATGTATGTGTGTATATATATATATGTGTGTGTGTATGTATGTATATGTATATATATGTATATATATGTATATATATATATATATATATATATATATATATATATATATAGGTAGACCATTACAATAAATTTGATACCTATGAATGCCACTCACACTATAAGGGAGATAGACAGCAAGCATATTATTTTTAAGATGCATAACCATTATTGCTACACAAAAGATATATTAAAATAAAAGATTTTCCTTTACAATTTAAACAAAACCAAATAGTTAAGTATTAAATCTATGTATAGTTGTGTTGCCTTAGTGTTTTATAAAATATTAAAAATAGATAAAGACTGTATTTAAGTAATCTGTAAAGACAGATACATGTATACTTAAAAGATATATAAGATACTTTTCATTATAAAACTACCATATGGTGGGGCCGGGGGAGGATGCTGAAATGCAGACTTAGAGAGATCACTTGAATGATTAGATCATTCAAGGATGAGATGTTTTTTCTCATGGATGGGTTTTGTGGTTGTTTATCTTATATTGTTCTCAGTTATGATCTTGTAATTTACTTTTATTGGGTGTCTATAATCTATTGTAATACTGTTGGAAGAAGAAAGAACAAGTCATTCTCTTCATGTGCACACATCTACACTTTCTTACGAGTATATGAATATGGATAAAAGCAAAGCTAATATAAATCCAATTGCAAAATGTATATCTCTTAATGTAAATGGTTTAAATAATAGCTGCAAAAGGGGAAGTCTTTATAGATATTTAAAGCTATGTGAAGCGCAACTAGTATTTTTACAGGAAACACACCTTACACAGGAAGACATAAATAAAATAAACAATAAAAATTATAAAATACTATTAAGTTCCACCTATAATCAGAAGTGAAGGGGAGTAGCAATTTTGTGGAAAAACACTACTTTAATACCTAAAATCATAAACACGTTCCATGACAACTCAGGAATGTTTTGCCTAGTGACAATATCTATCAGTGAAATGATATATACATTAGTGAATATTTATTGGATACCAGGACTAGGTGTTAGAGTGGCCAAACAACACTTAGAAGACATTGTACAATATACCAAAGGCAATTTAATCATAGCTGGAGATTTCAATTGCATTATAAAAGAAACTGACACAAATACTAAAACTACATGTAAGAGATCACCTTTAACAAAGTTGTTATCTGAGTTTGTTGAAACTTTTAATATAGTTGACATAAATGAGTATGCTATCCCAGATTCACTATTCTTTACACATTTTTCCCATAGACATAATACATACTCTAGAATAGATAGAGTGTACATAACAAAGGATTAACCTCTAAATTAAATAAAATCAAGACAATTTCATGTCCATTTTCGGACCATAACACCATAACGTTTGAGATAGACTTATGTTTCAAGAGAAGGATATCAGTAACAAGAATACCATCTTACATAACAAATCTCAAAGATTTTAAGGAATTTTATATTAAAGAGACACAAACATTCCTAGATATCAATCTTACAAAAGATGTATCTGAAATATATATATGGGATGCATTAAAAGCATACCTATATGGAAGAGCGGTGGGATGGTATAAAAATAAACAAAAACAGTGGAATAAGGAATAAATGGAATTACAGTCAAAAGTAGATAATTTAAAGCTTGATATTCAAAATGGAAACACCAACTTAATAAAAGAACTAGAAGATACTAATAAAAAATACTCAGAGACGCTACACCACAAAACAATAATCAACTTAGAAAAAATTAAACTATGTTACTATTCAATAAACCCTAAAAACCAATGAAGAATAGCAAATAGGACTTAAAAGATTATTAAAACAAATCAAATCAAGGAAATACATAATATAGAAACCAAAAAGAAAGTATCTGATTTAGAAGGAATACTAGAAGCTTTTAGGCTATTTTTTCATAAACTTAATAATCAAAATGAGAAAACAGAAACACATTCAGCATTGAAAGCTTTTCTCAAAAACAATGTTAAAGTTAGGTTATTAGAGGAGCAGGTACAACTAATAGATAAACAAATAACAATGACAAAACTTAAAGCTGAAATAAATAAGCTAAAATTAAACAAAGCTCCAGGTATAGATAATATCACCCCAGAAATGTTTAAATTACTATCAAATGAGGCTTTGCTGTTGTTATTGAATGTCTTTACATCAGTTAAAAATGGTAAAGACATTCCTCCTTCTTGGAAGTACACATTAATATCACCAATTCTGAAACAAAATAAAGATCCCAGTGAATGTTCATCATGCAGACCCATTTCACTTCTTAATATAGATTATAAAATTTTTATGGCAATACATGCTGCTCGAATAAAACAATTACTACCACTTTTGATAGAGGAGGATCAAACAGGTCTTATAAAAGATAGGAACACTTATGACAACATAAAAAGAATTCTTTCCTTAATTGATTATATAAATGTCACAAAAAACAAAATGAATGTTATTAGCTTAGACATAAATAGCGCATTTGATTCAGTGAACTGGGATTATCTATGGTTAGTTTTAGAAGAATATGGCTTCTCAAACAACTTCACTTTGTTAATAAAATCATTATATGAAAAATCATTGGCTTATATAAAACTGAGATCTTGTCTGTCTAAATCTATTAAAATAACTAAGGGCACAAAACAAGGCTGCCCTCTTTCTCCATTATTGTTTGCACTAGTCATTGAACCCTTAGCAAATAATATACGTATGGATAAAAATATTGAAGGAATACAACTAGATAACAGCCTAGAGCTTAAAATTCAACTTTTTGTTGATGATATTTTAATTACCTTAAAAATAATAATAGCAGTTTAAAAGCATTATGGGACTCAATTCAAAACTTTCAAAACTTTTCAAGTCTTAAATTTGAGAACAAAACAAATGTATTGCTTATAAATACTAATAAAAAAGATCTAAATAAAAAATACCATAAATATATCTCTACCGATAATATAATTAAATACTTGGGAATTATAATAACTAACAACCTAGATACTACAATTGAAACAAATTATAAAGAGACCTTAAATAATATTAAAAATCTAATACAAAGATGGAATAAATTCTTCTTTTCAATGGAAGAAAGGCTTTATATAATTAAAATGATCATATTTCCAAAAATTCTTTATGTCATACAAGCTTGTTCTTTGCCACCAGCTAAATCGCACCTAAAACAATTAAATGATTTAATGGTAAGATTCCTATGGTATCCAAAAAAACCAAGGATAGCTATGAAGTATCATCTAGATGATTGGGATATAGGTGGCATAGGTTTACCAGACATAGAAATATATTTGCATTCATCCATTATTAAAACAATATCATTATACTAAATACAAAATATACATCAAAATGGAAGCTAGTTCATGAGAGAATCTGGTTAAAATCAGGATTTGTAGTAGCAAATAAGTATACAGATTTCATACCAAACAATTTTCTATGGCTGATGAAGGAATATATGATGATACATAAGAATAAAAATATAAGTTCCAAATACATTACCTATACATTAAAAATGTTCCAAAATCTTATTAATAGCAACCCTGATATTAAAGCATGGTCATTTCTTTTATATCCAGTAGCGTACACACAAGGTAATATAATAACATTTAATATGGAAGTATGCTTAAAGAAAAGGGATTAATATCTTGGCATCAATTGCTAAACTCTGGAAAACCTCTGACAATAGACCAGATTAAACAGAAATTAAACATGGAAGATAGTTCGTGGTTACATGTACAAGAATTAAGACAGTATATATTAAGCAAACAAGAAACAATGCAACCATCAATAAGACAAAATGTTCTTAATCTTATAGAACATATAATATTACTAACGAATCAACCCATTACTGGAAAGGGATACTTATCATCTATTTATAAAACAAACAAAAAAATAAAAATGCATAATAATGACAAAATATGGAATTATTATAGATCAGTTAATGGTCATGTGCCAAATGACAGAGATAAAAAACTAATTCTTCTCTCTCCAAAGCAGACATCACTTTCATTACATTGGAGACTTTTTACATGGCAATTCATACACAGATCTTATGTAACCCCTCATAAAATGGAACTTATGTTAAGAAAAATATTGGCTGCTGGAGATGTGATTTATCAATAAAAGCAGACTGCAACATATGTTCTACGAATGTCATTTGATTAAACCATATTGGGATAAAATAAATTATTTTCTGCAAATGGTATTCAATGATAAATTCCAGATTTCCAAATCTATTATTTTGTTTAATGCACCTGTACCAGACTGTGTGCCAAGAACAAAATATGTAATCTTATGGACTGTCCTAGCTATTGCAAGGAAGAACATTACATCAAACTGGAAATCCAAAGCTTCTCCAACTTTTAAGCAATTCATGAATATGGTGTCAGCAGTATCGCAATTGGAAATGAACACTATTAAAGGAAGAACTGAAAGAACTACATCATTATACATAGCATGGCAAAAAGTAACTGAAATACTGGAGAATAATGACTGCAGCAGATTATAATCAGGAAACAATTGTATAGAAAGCCAATTATATGTCAACAATAGACACCCTTGTAAATACTTTATTTTGGTTTTAATGTTTGATATCTGTTTAGAGGTTTTAGCCTACCTTTTTAAATAATTTGTAAATACTTCATTGTCATAAATAACCTGCATTCATGTTTTCTTGTTTTTGGAAATGAATAAAAATATTTAACAAAAAAAAAAAAAAAAAAAAGTGCTGAGATCACCAAATTAGTTTTAGCCTGTGAAAGCAATTATCAGTACTGCCTTCCTTGTTGTTCCAGTCTTAAACAAGTTCACAAAGACTGTTTCCTAAAATAATGGACTTCTAGGAATTGGCCATCTCTAGAACCTCCTTTGCCATATGCATATAAAAATAATTTGATAGAAATTCATATCCAGCGGAACTATTCAGATAATGACCAATAAAACCTGGTTCAATGATATTTTCTAGATCATAAAGAATTGCAGTGGAAGCACCATCTGTGCAATTTGTTACAGAAAAACACCATTTAGCACATGCTCCCTCAAACCATGCTATAGTGGATGGTTCCAGAAAGCAACCTATGACTCTTAACAACAAACATGTTGGATAGCCAGGCAGATTGCTGTCTCCATATTAACACACTATTCAACAAAATCTGCCACAAAGACCCAGGCAAGCTAGAGTCTTTACAGTGTAATACCTTAAATGTCCTGTAGTGGTGACTAGTGGGACATATGCAAATGATCAATTATGGAAATACCAGTGTTTCAGCTACATGGCCTCTGTATGCCTGTGACTTCTTACTTTTTTAAGTCTTTACATTAAGACTAATGAATTCTAACTCCAATAGTTGTAGATGTTCTATGTTTTGGTCTTTTTTTATCTTGTCAGTACAGCATAAGCACATTCTTATCAAGCCTGATGACCATAAGCATTGGACATGCCTGCAAAATATCTCAAATAACATCCAAACCAAAGGGTAAAAAGGTCACACAGACAATCCATTCAGTAAAAACTGCAAAAAAGACACAGCCAAGAAAGAGTCTTCACTGTGTAATACATGAACCTTCTGCAGTGGTGGCCCATGGGATATATGAAAATGACCCCTTAAGGACATACCATTGTCAGGGTTACATATTTTGATAGCGTGTATCGATTCACGTTTTGTGTGTAGAGTTAGTGTTCTTCGGCTAATACATTTTAAAAAAATGTGACACTGAGTTACTGGCTTTACTAGAAAGGCTCACCCATACTTTGCTACACTTTGCTGTGAGGGAAAGGTTAGTTTGCTTTTTATTTGTTGTATTACTTTATTGCCTTTTTCTATTTTGAATACTGGGATTTGTTTTATTTACCTTGTGTTTTACTTGTATTCTGCTTTTAAATGCATAATAAAACTTGAAAAGAGACCACAGCTCTGTCTCTTGTGAGTCAGGCAGAAATTAGTACAGGTCGATAGAACAGGTCAGTTAAGGTTAATCATCTGTGAACTGAGGGGGTGGAGCTAGGAACTAAATCTTCTATTTAAGGGGTAAAATAAAACATTTCAGAGCCTTACTAAAAAGGCTCACGCAGACACTGCTACACTTTGCTGTGAGGGAAAGGTTAGTTTGCTTTTTATTTGTTGTATTACTTTATTGCCTTTTTCTATTTTTTTACTTGTATTCTGCTTTTAACTGCACATTAAAACTTGAAAAGAGACCACAGCTCTGTCCCTTGTGAGTCAGGCAGAAATTAATACAAGTCAATAGAACAGGTCAGTTAAGGTTAATCATCTGTGAACTGAGGGGGGTGGAGTTAGGAACTAAACCTTCTATTTAAGGGGTAAAATAAAACATTTCAGAGCTTTACTAAAAAGGCTCACCCAGACACTGCTACACTTTGCTGTGAGGGAAAGGTTAGTTTGTTTTTTATTTGTTGTATTACTTTATTGCCTTTTTCTGTTTTGAATACTGTGATTTGTTTTATTTACATTGTGTTTTACTTAACTGCATAGTAAAACTTGAAAAGAGATCACAGCTTTGTCTCTTGTGAGTCAGGCAGAAATTAGTACAGGTCAATAGAACAGGTCAGTTAATGTTAATCATCTGTGAACTAAGGGGGTGGATCTAGGAACTAAACCTTCTATTTAAGGGGTAAAATAAAACATTTCAGAGCTTTACTAGAAAGGCTCACCCAGACTCTACTACACTTGCTGTGAGGGAAAGGTTAGTTTGCTTTTTATTTGTTGTATTACTTTTATTGCCTTTTTCTATTTTGAATACTGTGATTTGTTTTATTTACCTTGTGTTTTACTTGTATTCTGCTTTTAACTGCATATTAAAACTTGAAAAGAGACCACAGCACCTTCTCTTGTGAGTCAGGCAAAAATTTTTTCACACTCTCCCACCCAGTAAGTGTAGTGTTCGTAAACACCACTGTCTTTCTAGTTGCCTTCCCCTTATGTTAATTTGACCATATATCTCATTTCCTCTCTGTTTTTACTGGCTTGTGTGAGTAAGCACAAAATTATCATTTTGTGAAATCACTCCCCTTCAACTATTTAAATTTGTTGGCCATCCTACTGTATTCCATAGTACCAGAATACAAAAGTGACCACCCCCTTTCAATCTATCTTGCTGTTTTAAAAATAGTGACTCTCCACTAAAACTTAACTTTTTAGACAGGTTAAACTTAAGTTACCTACCTTCACATCTAACTCCTCTAGTGCACACTGCAATGTTTAGGATAAACCATTTTTTTTATTTACCTTTAAGCATCCCTGTGACTAGCACTTGCTTTAAAACCTTCTGGAAAGCACTAGGAAGTCTTAAACTGATACAGGCACTCAACTCTCCTTGTTAATAAGGAGAAATTAATTGTAGGCACTAAACAGCCTATAATTGCAAAATACCTTGGTAAGGTAAAGGAAAACAGCTCTTGTACTTTACAAAAAAAAGCACCAAAACAGGCATGTCCAAGGGTCAGCTTCTGGTGATTTCTCCTGTCCAACTGATGAATCTGGGCAGACTGGGGCAATTCAGCAATTGCCTCATGTACACAGAACAACCCTCTCCTCCTACCACCCAACATTACAACCTGCAAGAGAAGCACTTACATAGCCAAACTGGAAGCAAAGCTCTCTCCACCCAAGATTGTGCTAGACAGTCAAGAGGAGAAGGTTAACACCTGCACTACACTTCAAGCAACACATAGTCCTTCTAAATCCACACCACCAACACCCGCACATAGCAACACTAAACCCACATATGTGAAGGCCATTAACAGTAACCTGCCCAAGCAACAAGGACCTCTGAAGCTGAAACGCAAACAAACACCAGTCACAACCAAAGTGTCACATAGCTCACAACACCAGTGTGCCACCCAACAACAGCCCCTAAGGCAAGACAAAGCACCCAACACTTTAGTCATAGGTGACTCTATAGTCAGGCACACTGATGTCCCACCCACCAGGCTGAACAAGGAGAAAATTACAGTCAGTCGCCTGTCGGGTGCCAGGATCTGCCACATAAAGCATGCACTCAAGTCACTCCACAACATGTACAAATATGACTCTGTCATTGTTCATGTTGGAGTGAATGACTTGAGACGTACCTCCCAGGACTACATGAAAAGAGACATGGAAAAGCTCTTGGATCATGTGGCCTAGGCAGGTATGAACCTAGCCCTGAGTAGCATCCTGCCCTTGCCCAGAATACTATAAGGACAAAATGATTGACTTCAACAATTGGCTAAGTTTCTGGTGTCAATCTGTCTGTATCTGTCTGCCTGGGATGACATGATCGACAGACCACGATGCTTTGCCAGAAATGGTCTGCACCTGTCGCCACTGGGATTCAGGTTACTGGCTAAGGGTCTTGCCACCCCTATAGTGCCTTTTTTAGGCAAAATTCAAAGGACAAAACTACCACCGTAATAGGTACAAGCATGCAAAATCTGAAGGTAATGCTGCTCAATGCTAGAAGTCTAAACCTCAAAATGCACTCTCTTGAAGCACTAGTAAAAATGGATAACATCAATATCTGTGCAGTAACTGAGACCTGGTTCAAGGCTCGAGAGAGCACTCCTGCAATACCAGGCTACAACTCTTACCACACTTTTTGGCCACCAAACCAGGACTGAAACACTAAAGGTGGAGGATATATATATATTCACCAAGGATATTCACAACACCAGGCTAGTTGCCCAACACAATGCGTCTGAAATTCTTCAGGTGCAACTAATGCTAGGTAAGACTGCAATCCAAATTGTAGCTTGCTACAGATCCCCCACTATGCCCCAAGATTCTCACTACACCTTTCTAAACATACTGGAAAATATTAAGATGCAACCAAACACCCTAATACTGGACGATTTCAACTACCCTGCCATTAACTAGGAAAACTACTCATGTACCAACACCTTTGCCCAACGGTTCTTGGAATTCATAAATTCCAATACCCTGGATCAACTAATCCTTAGTCCCACAAGGGGCTCCAATATCCTAGACCTGGTTGTTACCAACATGGGAAATTGATGCTCCACACCTATGGTCACCCCCTCGTTGGTCAGGTCTGACCATAAGCTAATCACCCTTGACATCCACATCCCACCCCCACCCCCCAGTAAGGAAACCTCCGTAAAAAACTTCTCCAAAGCCAGCTTCATGCTACTCAAGTCAGAAGTGACAAACATCATGACACCCATGCAGACGGGAACTGAAAGTTTGACTGCTGGATCCTACACTAAGGCACGGTATGAGCACATCCACTCTTGCATGAATCGTGCCATCCCCAATAGAACCATGATGCTCTCCTCCAAAAAAATGGAAGCCAGTCTGATGGTCCCTTGCCATAAACAAACTTTACAACAAAAGGAAGAAACTGTTGCAGAAAAGAGGAAAATCCCAGGATGCAAAAACTTCCCTTACCAGCCTCAGTAAGAAGCTGAGATCCCTCATAAAATCCTCCAAAGCTAGTTACAAAAATAAAATTGCCAAAAATTTCAAAGACAACCACAAGGCATTCTATAGCTATGTCAAAAATCTAAATGGCAATGCTCAGATCTACTCTGAGCTACAACAAATGGGATTAAATATACTGATCCTAATGATATTGCCAATATCCTGGCAGATCGATTCAGTGCAAACTTCACCCCCTCTCACCCCCTAAAGGGCCCATCTCAATACCAAAAGATTGCCAAATTCTGGTAATAATGGCCACACAGGTAAAAAATGCACTCTCCAATGCTAAGAATACAGCATCCATGGGACCAGACCACATCCCAGGCTGTATACTACATGAACTAGCAGCTCACCTAATTGTCATGTTTAATCATAGATTCAACTCAGGCTTCGTGCCCACTGAGTGGCACACAGTTACAGTTATCCCACTCAACAATGGGGGATCCACTTTGGATCCCGGGAACTACCACCCCATCAGTCTGACGAGCCTGATCTGCAAGGCCATGAAACGTATTATCATAGAAATTATAAACAAAGACATTGGAAACCTTCAAACACTGGACCCCACGCAGTTTGGGTTCGTGAAGGGCCGATCTTGTCTCATGAACCTGATTGACTTCTTTGAATCAGTCTCCAGAGCCATGGACAAGGGTAAGGCGGTCCACACAGCCTATCTGGTCCTCACCAAGACCTTCAACACCATCCCCCACTCTGGAATCATAGATAAACTTACTAAGCTGGGCATTAATCCCTACGTCACTCGATGGGTTGCCAACGGGCTTACTGACAGAACCCACGTTGTAAAAGTAGCCGACTCCAAATCCAGCTCCAGTGACAAGTGGAGTACCTCAGGGTTCAGTCCTGGGACCACTCTTGTTTGGCATCTACTCCTCTGAAGTACAGTCCAACACTAAAGGACTCTGGCTAACAAAGTTCACAGATGACAGCAAACTGGGAACCATTCCTGAATCCCCAAATGATGTGGATATCCTACAAAAGGGCTTTACAGAAACAGATGCTTGGTGCCAGAGCCATGGGCTCAAGCTCAATGCCAATAAATGTATAGTTATCCTCTTTGGGAAAAAACATGTACCCATGAATTACCACATAGGTGTCAGTACACTAAACACCGAAAGTATGATAAGAGACTTAGGGACACAAGGTGGAGAGTGGTCTCACCTTCAACAACCACATCACCACAACAGTCAGCAAATCCTTCTATGTGGCACACCTCATCACAAAGGGCTTTTCATCCAGAGAAAAGGAGGTCATTGTGCCACTGTACTCATCCCTCATTAGACCCATTATAGAATACAATGCCCCATTTGGTATGTACCTCTCAAGACATCTGCAACAACTGGAAAGGCTGCAGAAATACCTCACTAAAAGAATAACAGGCCTAAAGCAGATGCCCTGTGCTGACCGTCTAAAAAAACTCCACCTATACTCTGTCACATATCATCTACTCAGAGATAATCTCTGCTTAACATACAAGGCCATGTCAAACCCAGAGCTGTTGGATATGCTACACTTAAAGAAATCCCAATCCCTCAGAGACACACACTCCAGGGATCTAAACCTTGTCATCACAATGAACAAAACATGCTGAAGGGATAAGTTCCTGACCCAGAGACTCCCCAGACTCTGGAATAGACTGCCCATACATGTCAAGCAGAGTGCCTCTTTGGCTCTCTTCAAAAGGAACCTCAATGATTGGATGGGAGATAGGAAATTCACCCTGAGGATCATGTCAGTCACCCTGCTAGACAGGGGTTCAGGGAAGTAAATACTGTGGGAAGAAATAGCCAGGGAATTGTTATGGCTAGGCTTGTATAGGTTGTAGGGCTAATAGCCTAATACCAACCTATGAACCTATGAACCTATGAATAATGATTAGCAGCTTCTGCTGCTGTGAGTTGTCAGTCACACACACGCAGGGAGTACAACTAAGAAATGACAAGGCAAATTGAGACCTTATCACATATGGCTGATGGCAAATGAGTAATTGAGAGTCATCCAAGCAAACATTTAGGTCCTTAACAAACTTAGAATGTTAACCACTGTTAATTCTTAAACCATGAAGGAGGATCACAAAGCTCTGACAAAGAGTATCAGGCAAAATCCACCAACAGTTGTTTTAAGATTTTTTTTCTAGAATGTCTGAATTGAAGGCATTGCAGTTATACATTAATGCTTTACAGGATGCTAAATAATAAGGAAAAGCCTAATGCCATTATATTATGAGAATATAACGTATAATGTGAAGATGGAAACTTGGATAAAAAATCAAATCACATCAGAATGGTAGCCATTTTAGATGAAAAAAGAAAATATTTTTTTCAATGGCTGATCAAAACTGTCCTTTAAATAAACTACATTCTTAGATTCAAAGATCTTTCAAGGCAAAGGACCATATATGAATTTCCAGTACCCACCCTCAGGTGGTATCCCCTTTCTCAGTGAGGCTTTGCCATTCAATCCTGGTGCAAATTTGTGAGGACCCATTCCATCATCCAGACTGAAGGATAATAGAGAATTATACTGTTTAACCCACAGGGGAAGTCTGTTCCAGAGGTGGTAAAGCTCTGTGTGACCAACCTGTTTCTTCACCCCACCATATTTTCTTTCTCTGTTAGTGAATATTTAAATCCTTGTTTCTGGTTTTGGTGGAAGTATTACACTTGTTGAGATGAAGTATATTGAGGACAACTAGGCCTCCAATAGCATGGCAGACTAGGTATTGGTCTGCTCTCAAAAGTTTATAAGATACTGAACAAATGGACAGTGCTTCCAACCTCTCCTTTAGGCATGAGATCTTCTTGGTTAGGAACATCTGCAGCCTTTCTAGTTGTTTGATGTATTTAGTGAGGTACACCTTGTAGGGACTGATGTGCTCAATAACTGGCCTAATTAATGCTGAAGTTAATGGAATGATAACCTCCTTACACCTTTATGATATTCTCTTGGTGATTAGTGAAATGA